>NW_024424119.1:58517802-58525360 GCF_017311325.1 Ursus maritimus
ACACACACACACACACACACACACACACACACACACGGGCTAGGACGTGGTAGAGGTTTCCCTGGTCGCTGGTCTGGAAAAGCAGTCAGAGGTGGAAGGGAGACTTGTTTTCCACAGACGTTCAGTGTCACTAATGTAGGGTATGGAGCCATAGAAGAAGGTCTTTTTAGGGGCGCCTGGGTGGCACAGTGGTTAAGCGTCTGCCTTTGGCTTAGGGCGTGATCCCGGCGTTCTGGGATCTAGCCCCACGTCAGGCTCCTCTGCTATGAGCCTGCTTCTTCCTCTCCCACTCCCCCTGCTTGTGTTCCCTCTCTCGCTGGCTGTCTCTATCTCTGTCGAATAAATAAATAAAATCTTTAAAAAAAAAAAAGGTCTTTTTAAATAAATACACGCATTTTTATATATGAAAAATTATATATAAATGTTATAGATACATAACAGTTTATCTATAATATTTTTTATTTTAAATAAAATAAAAATTTTTAATTTTTTTTAAAATTTAAAATTTTTAAAGCTTTTAAAAATACAGATAGAATAGATATATTTTTAGAGAAATATCAATTACCAGTTTGGGCTAAAAGGAAAACTTCGAAAAATTTTTTAATTTTTAATTGAGGTATAGTTGACACACAATGCTGTATGAGTTTCGGGGGTACAGCCTGGTGACTGGACAACCGAGTGCCCTACCCAATGCTCACCCCGTAAGTGTGGTCACCAGCGGTCGCAGTACAGTTATTACAGTACTACTGACGGTGTTCCCGTGCTGGACGTCTCATCCTCGTGATTATTTAATAACTGAAGTTTGTGCTCTTCATCCCCTTCACCTAGTTTGCACCCCCCCACACTGGCAACCACCAGTTTGTTCTCTGTATTTGTGAGTCTGTGTTTTTCTTTGTGGCTTATATTTTCCTTTGTTTTGTTTCTTGATTCCACATATAAGTGAAATCAAATGGTGTTTGTCTTTCTCTGATTTCACAATAGCCCCTAGGACCCTCCATGTCGTCATGAACGGCAAGATTTCAGTCTTTCTTGGGGGTAAGCACTATTGCATCGCGTATATGCACACCACGTCTCCTTTATCGTTCACCTGCGGGAGGACGCGGGCTGCTGCCACGTCTTGGCTTTTATAAACAATGCTGCAGGGAACATGGGCATGCAGATACCGTCTCAAATCACTGTTTCCTTTTTCCTCAAGTAAATACTTAGAAGTGGAATTGCTGGGTTGTATGACATTTCTATTTTTAAGTTTTTAAAAAGATTTATTTATTTTAGAGAAAGAGAGAACATGAGCATGAGCGAGAGGGGCAGAGGGAGAGGGAGGGAGAGAGAAACGCAAGCAGACTCCATGCTGAGTGTGGAGCCCAATGCGGGGCTCGATCTCATGACCCTGAGGTCACGACCTGAGCCGACAGAGCCACACAGTTACCCCTATTTTTAATATTTAAGAAGAAAATTTTAAAATAACAATAGCTATAGAAAATAAAGAGCAGTCCCAGACCTTCTCAGCTTATGGATGAGGACCACCAAACTGCTATCAGATGGTTCCTGGCTCGTACGGTCGTCCGGGGTGTAGACGTAGATGGGAAGTTGCTGGACTGTCCTATGGTGAAGCTGGAGGAGGAGGATGCAAGAGAAGGAAGAAGAGGATAGCCATCCCCTTTGGGGATAAAGACACAAAGATATGAATGATTTATTAGCAGGTTGACTCTAACAATGAATTCAATACATCATGACTTAACCCAGAGAGTCAAGGATATTTCCACAGGATACATATCAAAAACTCATTAGCTAAGACATGAAGGGTGAAACGCCCACATAAGCACCTTTAACTGATTTTTAAAAAATATTTTTCAAAAATACCATATCCCTGTTATGAGGCAAACTTTTCACATATCAAGAGTGTCGTTCAACACAAGCCGGTTTACGCTGCATTAACAAGCAGCCTTAAAATCTCAGCGGCTTAAAACACCAGATTCAGTTCCTGTTTATTGCCATTTGCTTTACAGAAGGAAATGCACCGCGTGGCCCCTGAGGAATCCGGGTGATCTGCCACCCCGGGAGGTTGCTGGTCACCCTACTAGAGGGGAAATGTAGACATCCAGAGGGCCTCAAGCCATCCATTCAATGCTCGGTCCTGACAGGTACACACATCACCTCCCTTCTCCGACTATTGACCAGAAGTTGTCCGTCCGCTAGAAGGAAGCCGAAAATAAAACACAATCCTACCCCAGACTGGAAGCAACATCCTTAAACGGATAATTTAAAAAAACAAACAAACAAACAAACAATGTGACCAGCTAACATCATTCTTTATAGTAAGAAGTTGATTGCTTTCCCCCGAAGACGGACAGCAAAGCAAAGTTGTCCTCTGTCAGTTTCCTGTTCAGCGCCATGCCGAATGTCTTAGTGCAGTGAGACAGTAACAAGAAAGAAAAGGCATCAATGTTGGAAAGGAAACGTCTAGCATGACTGACAAGGCAAAAAAGAGAGAAGACACAAATTATTAACTCGGGAACGAAAGAAGGGACATCACCACAGCCCGCAGACATCAAAGGATAATAAGGTGGTACCATGAACACCTCTATATACATAAATTTGACAATTTAGATGAAATGGACCGATTCCTCGGAAAATACAAGCTACCACAACTAATCCGGTATGAACTAGACAATCTGAATAGCCCTACACTTATTAAGAAAATTGAATTCCTAATTTTAAAACTCCTCAAAAAGACATTTTCAGGCCCAGATGATTTCACAGGAGAATTACACAATCTTCAAAGAATTAGTGTGAATGCCCCACAACCTCCTCCAGAAAATAAAAGAGGAAAGAACATTTCCAGATTTGTTTTATGAAGCTAATATTCTCTGATACCAAAACCACAGAAAGTTTTTTTTAAAAGGATAATTACAGGCTAATGTTTCGTCAATTCAGGTGCAACAATCCTTAACAAAATATTAACAAATAGAATTCAGCAATATATAAAAATAATTATACACCATAACAAAGTGGGGTTTATACCAGGGATGCAGGGCTCATTCAGCACTTGAAAACCAACCAGTGTAATCCACTGTATTATTAGGATAGCAAAGAAAAATCATATGATCATATCAATCAACGTAGAAAAAGCTTTGGACAAAATTCAGCATCCATTTGTGATTTAAAAAAAACTCAGAAAAATAGGAACAGAGGGAGCTTCGCTAACTTGATAAAGGCATCTACAAAAAAGTTAGAATTCACACTGTTCTTAGGGGCGCCTGGGTCGTACATTCAGCTGAGCGTCCAACTACTGGTTTCAGCTCAGGTTGTGATCTCGGGTTCACGGGATCGAGCCCCAGGTGTCTGGCCCCGAACTCAGTGGGAAGTCTGCTTGAGATTCTCTCCCTCTCCCTCCCCCTCTGCCCCTCCCACTTGTACTCTCGCTCTAAAATAAATAAATCTTAAAAAATAAAGAATTAACACCATACTTAATGGGGAATGATGATTGCTTTCATCCACGATGATTGGATGGTGAATGATCAGGAACACGGCGAGGAGGCCCGCTCCCAATCCTCAGTCACCGGACTGCAGGAAGCTCCCGCCAGGGCAACAAGGCAAGAGGAGGTCATGAAAGGCATACGAATCCAAAAGGAAGAAATAAAAGTATCTCTATTTGCAGACGACACAATTATCTAGGTAGGATCTACGAAAACAAACAAAACCCTCCTCGAATTAATGAGTTCATCAAGGTGGCAGGATATAAGATAAACATACAAGAATCAATTACATTTCTACATACTAGCAATGGACGTGTGGACACTGAAATTAAAAATACAATACGAGGTCTACTCACGCCTGAAAAAAGTGGAGTACTTTGATGTAAATCTAATGAGACGTACACCGGATCTGGACGCTAAAGACGATGCAATGCTGATGGAAGAAATCAAGGAAAATCTAAACAAACAGCCTTACTGTGTTCATGACCTGAGACTCAGCAGAGTAAAAGATGTCTGTTCTCCCGGTTGGTACACAGCTTTCACGCAATTCCTACCAAAATCCCATCAGGGTTTTTGTAGACATAGATAAGATGATTCTAAGATTTACCTGGAAAGACAGAGGTATTAGAATAGCTAATATAATTTTGAAAAAAATAATAAAACAGGAGGAAACAGTCTACCACATTTAAATCTTATTATATAGCCAAAAGAATCAAGACTGGTATTTGTAGGGGCAAAGACACACGGATCAGTGGGACAGAGTAAAGAACCCAGAACTAAACCCCCACAAATACACCCAACTGCCATGCAGTTATCTGGACTGGGGTATCCCTAAAACCACGCGGAAGCCTTCCCAGTTCGTGTACAAGCCCAGACAAGGCTCCCGCAAACAGCAGCCTCTCCTTGCCTCGGTCTCCACGGTTGCTTCATAGGAAGGAGCCTCACTTCTCCGCGTCACAGCCCAGCCCTGCTCCGCTAGCCACGGCACCCTGGAGACCCCGCTCCCATCCACCTCCCACCTAATCATCAAAACTGCTCCATAGAAATTGCGAAGCTGAGCTGCCTGGCCTGGGGGTGGTGGGGACCCCTGCCGGCAGAACCCTGCTGCGCTCCAGGACGCCGGTCCCTACGACCTGCACTCCACAGACAGCCCTGCGGTGGTACTTTCCGTGGCCCGTGCCTATCTCTAAAAAACTAGCAGTCTGTCCCGTGCCTTCAGCGCGACAGCTTCAGAGCAGCCCGAGCCAGGGGCTGCCCCTTCCCGGGCCTCAGTGGCCCCTCGGCAAACAAGCAGTTCTCGCGGGGTTTCTCACTTTGAATCCTAAAGATGTCATTCAAATGCAGAACCTGGCTGCCCAGGAGAAGCTCCGCGGGGTCCCGCACAGTGCGGGACATGGACATCCCTGGGACGGCCGCTTGGTGGCACCCGCGTCCTCTTATTGTAGGAACGCAGCCTGGGAAAACCACCCGAACTGGACAGAAATGCTGGCGGGGAAATTTCACCCGAGAGGCTCAACCGTCCTGCTTTTGCCGGTCTGCCTCTTAACTCGGAACTGTGGGCCAGGCTCAGAACCGTTCCTAAAGAGCCATTTTGGACTTCCACAAACGGATCTCATCAGAGGCCCTCGGGGACATCCGCAGTGTGGGCTTGATGTCGAGTCTGCAAGGACGTGTCCGCCAGAGCCTTCTGAGTGCGCCTCGGATGTGGCCGTTGACTGTCCTGGGTCCACCAAGGCCAGGCATGCACAGTGACCAGTGCGTGGGAGCTGCCAGGTGGGGCCTGTGCCCACGTGCCTGCCCAGCCTCCCCCTCCCGTCCTCTCGCCAGGACCCACCCCGAGACACAGACAGAAGACCCCTCCCAGGGCAGAAGAAGGCCCCCAGGAGCCATGGGCTGTCATCTGAGGTCCCACCCTGGATGCCCACGGGGACAGCCCCTTGGTGAAGGCGCTAGTGACCTCTCTGAGGCCGGGAGCTGGTCTCCCTGTGTCTGTGGGTGCTGGTGGACCCCGGAAAGGCAGGGCTGGACAGCAGCTCACCCCCAGACACATAGATGGGCATTATGATGGTAAGAGCAGCAAGCCTGTCCATGAGGGTGGCCAAAAGGCCCGGGGCTCCCAGAGAAGGAGAGCTGGGGGCCACAGGAAAGGGCTCCCTCAGGGCAGAGTCCGAGGCCCAGAGCTCACAGCGGACACTCTGGTCTTGACCTCTGATGTCAATGACTTGTATGACCGGGGTGGAGGGGGCAGGGGGAGCTGGAAGGAGGGAGGGACGGAAAGATTTGGGAGTGCCAGGACGAAAACCCCTACCCCCCAGTCTCCAGTCTAGCCCCCCAAACACACACACTCGCATCCCCCACCCCTCCATGCTCTGCTCCCGCTGTTCCAGCAGAGAGGTCTTTTCATTTCCAGCTTTTGTACGTTTTTTTACTTTTTTTGGAAGGGATCTGAGGCTTGGAAGCTGCTCTCCAGGACGCGGCTGGATCCTAGAACATTCCTGACACCCACCACCAGACCAGTTTCCACAACCCCATCCGGGCACCGCCAGCCCCGGCTCGCTCCTACCTGGGCCCTCCAGGCTGCACTGCTGCTCGGAGGCTGGCCTCCCACGTGGCCTCGTCTCCCCCTCCCTACCAGCCTGGCCTTGGTGAGAGTGAGTGACCCCGACTGCCTCACAGCCCAGGGATCTTGCCAAAATGTCATCCCAGTCACCACCTTCCACCAGCTGCCATCACACAGACGAAGTCCACATTCTGCACGTGACCCAGGAGCTCCTGCGACCTGGCCCCGGTGACCTCATGGAGTGCCCTCACCTTCCCCACGCCCCGCACATTCCCGCACCCTTCAGACCTGTGCTCCCTCAGTCAGCCATCCCCTGCTTGCTTCAAGGCTCTCACACACGCTGTTCCCTCCTCCCTTTGCCCAGCCCCACCCCCAGCGCACAGCTTGGCGGTCACCCCAGCCGCGAGGTGGGCAGCATGTGGCGCTGTCACTCGCGTGGCTGCGTGTGGAGCCCCGGGGCGGGCTACACGTTCCGCGAGGCTCTGTTGACCTCACTGTCACCATCTCCCCGTGCCCGCGGGTTCCGGGCAGGTGACGGAGGCCCACTCGGGGACAGGCTGTGGCTGCCGCTGTGCCAGCGCCTTCATGTCAGAGCTTCCGGGCCGTTCTCCCGTTCTTCCGAGGACACAGTCGCTGCCCTGCAGACCCTCCTGCTGCTCCCAAGGCCCCTGGCTTCGGTGTCTGGGCTCAGTGGTGGAGTCTGTCTTCAGCCCCTGCATGGTTCTCTCGGCCCGGCTCTGGTCTCCGGGCCCCGGGGTCCGGCTCAGCCTGGGGCCGGCCTCACTGCCGGCCTCACACGGCTGCCCCGGCCACCCCCCACAGCACATGCTTCAGAAACAGGAGTCCGTGGCTTTCCCGTGGGACTGGGAGGTCCTCTCCACCATGCGAACCCCCAAAGCAACTCGGCATTGCTGGGGGGTAGGGACTGGGACCCAGATCCAAGCATGGAAGCAGGCGGCCCCCCCAGACGTCCTCTGTGACATCAAAGCCCCGGAAAACCACGGCCTGAGCATCACGTCCCCTCCGCTGCAGGTGGGGACCTGCTCAGCCCGGCCATGTCCTCAGAGACCCCAGGGCTGACCGGCCCCCCAGCTTTCCTGCTGCTCCTGGGGCCTCCCCTCGCAGCCCTGGGGGATGTGGGGCCCCGTCTGGACGGCCGGTGCTCCCCAGAGGGTGGACAGGATAGGATCCCACAGCCCCACCTGGGCGAACCCAGACCGACCGGTTCTCACTCCTGGTGTGACCCAGATAGGGCCTGGCTCCAGCCGCCACGGCTCATGGAAAAGTGGAGAGTGAATCAAAGAATTCTACATTGTAGACTAGACTGACGGGGGCCGATCCAACGTCCCCTCCCCGGGAATCACACAGGGAGGGAGGCCAAGGAGCAGAGTCCAGAGCCTGGTGACCCCATGGCTCTGCAGACCCTCAGAACACCGGCCCCATGAGGCTCCAGGGCCCCGGTGCTCGGCCACCTCACCAGGCCACTGGCGTGCGGGGCTGGGGAGACCAGCGGGAGGATGCA
>NW_024424119.1:58525370-58550918 GCF_017311325.1 Ursus maritimus
CTGGATGCCCACGGGGACAGCCCCTTGGTGAAGGCGCTAGTGACCTCTCTGAGGCCGGGAGCTGGTCTCCCTGTGTCTGTGGGTGCTGGTGGACCCCGGAAAGGCAGGGCTGGACAGCAGCTCACCCCCAGACACATAGATGGGCATTATGATGGTAAGAGCAGCAAGCCTGTCCATGAGGGTGGCCAAAAGGCCCGGGGCTCCCAGAGAAGGAGAGCTGGGGGCCACAGGAAAGGGCTCCCTCAGGGCAGAGTCCGAGGCCCAGAGCTCACAGCGGACACTCTGGTCTTGACCTCTGATGTCAATGACTTGTATGACCGGGGTGGAGGGGGCAGGGGGAGCTGGAAGGAGGGAGGGACGGAAAGATTTGGGAGTGCCAGGACGAAAACCCCTACCCCCCAGTCTCCAGTCTAGCCCCCCAAACACACACACTCGCATCCCCCACCCCTCCATGCTCTGCTCCCGCTGTTCCAGCAGAGAGGTCTTTTCATTTCCAGCTTTTGTACGTTTTTTTACTTTTTTTGGAAGGGATCTGAGGCTTGGAAGCTGCTCTCCAGGACGCGGCTGGATCCTAGAACATTCCTGACACCCACCACCAGACCAGTTTCCACAACCCCATCCGGGCACCGCCAGCCCCGGCTCGCTCCTACCTGGGCCCTCCAGGCTGCACTGCTGCTCGGAGGCTGGCCTCCCACGTGGCCTCGTCTCCCCCTCCCTACCAGCCTGGCCTTGGTGAGAGTGAGTGACCCCGACTGCCTCACAGCCCAGGGATCTTGCCAAAATGTCATCCCAGTCACCACCTTCCACCAGCTGCCATCACACAGACGAAGTCCACATTCTGCACGTGACCCAGGAGCTCCTGCGACCTGGCCCCGGTGACCTCATGGAGTGCCCTCACCTTCCCCACGCCCCGCACATTCCCGCACCCTTCAGACCTGTGCTCCCTCAGTCAGCCATCCCCTGCTTGCTTCAAGGCTCTCACACACGCTGTTCCCTCCTCCCTTTGCCCAGCCCCACCCCCAGCGCACAGCTTGGCGGTCACCCCAGCCGCGAGGTGGGCAGCATGTGGCGCTGTCACTCGCGTGGCTGCGTGTGGAGCCCCGGGGCGGGCTACACGTTCCGCGAGGCTCTGTTGACCTCACTGTCACCATCTCCCCGTGCCCGCGGGTTCCGGGCAGGTGACGGAGGCCCACTCGGGGACAGGCTGTGGCTGCCGCTGTGCCAGCGCCTTCATGTCAGAGCTTCCGGGCCGTTCTCCCGTTCTTCCGAGGACACAGTCGCTGCCCTGCAGACCCTCCTGCTGCTCCCAAGGCCCCTGGCTTCGGTGTCTGGGCTCAGTGGTGGAGTCTGTCTTCAGCCCCTGCATGGTTCTCTCGGCCCGGCTCTGGTCTCCGCCCGGGTCCGGCTCAGCCTGGGCCGCCTCACTCCGGCCTCACACGCTGCTCCCGGCCACCCCCACAGCACATGCTTCAGAAACAGGAGTCCGTTGGGCTTTCCGTGGGACTGGGAGGTCCTCTCCACCATGCGAACCCCCAAAGCAACTCGGCATTGCTGGGGGGTAGGGACTGGGACCCAGATCCAAGCATGGAAGCAGGCGGCCCCCCCAGACGTCCTCTGTGACATCAAAGCCCCGGAAAACCACGGCCTGAGCATCACGTCCCCTCCGCTGCAGGTGGGGACCTGCTCAGCCCGGCCATGTCCTCAGAGACCCCAGGGCTGACCGGCCCCCCAGCTTTCCTGCTGCTCCTGGGGCCTCCCCTCGCAGCCCTGGGGGATGTGGGGCCCCGTCTGGACGGCCGGTGCTCCCCAGAGGGTGGACAGGATAGGATCCCACAGCCCCACCTGGGCGAACCCAGACCGACCGGTTCTCACTCCTGGTGTGACCCAGATAGGGCCTGGCTCCAGCCGCCACGGCTCATGGAAAAGTGGAGAGTGAATCAAAGAATTCTACATTGTAGACTAGACTGACGGGGGCCGATCCAACGTCCCCTCCCCGGGAATCACACAGGGAGGGAGGCCAAGGAGCAGAGTCCAGAGCCTGGTGACCCCATGGCTCTGCAGACCCTCAGAACACCGGCCCCATGAGGCTCCAGGGCCCCGGTGCTCGGCCACCTCACCAGGCCACTGGCGTGCGGGGCTGGGGAGACCAGCGGGAGGATGCAGGGAAGGGGCAGGACCCAGGACGAGGGGACAGGAAAATGCCCGAAGGACCCCTGACATGGGAGCCAAGTGTTCCCTGACACATGGAGGGGAGGCTCCCTGCTGGGCTGCTTGCTCAGATCCCCAGAGGTGTGACCCCAGGGACAGTGTCTTGTCCCCACGTGCCCACATCTGGAGTGTCCTGACCTTCCTGCCGCCCTTCCTCCTCTCCATGGCTGTCCTGACCTCCCTGTCCCCCCTCCCCATGGCTGTCCTGACCTCCCTGTCCCCGCTCCCCATGGCTGTTCTGACCTCCCTGCCCCCTTCCTCCTCCCCATGGTTGTCCTGACCTCCCTGTCCCTTCCCCCTGCATAAACCCTGCTTCTGCTCCAGGCTCTCCTCTGCACCCCAGCCAGTAGGCTCACGCAGCTCAGACGGCCCCGGGAGAGGGTGGTGGGCAGCAGGGGTGCTGGAGTCAGGTCTGAGTGGCCACGGTTGGAGAGGGTGTGAGAGATGCTTGCAGGAAATATGAACGAGCCACACGTGGCCCTGGTTTCATGCCAAGGTGCCAAGCGCCACCCAGAGAGTTTGTGTGCCCTCCCGGCTTCCCTTCCCACCACAGCTCCCAAGACGGTGGAAGGGGGAGAGGGGAGAGTGGTCCTGGCTCAGACAGAGGATGGATGCCCCCAGGAGGAGCACCAGCAGGGAGCTGAGCCCCCGGGGTGTGGGGACGCCTCCAGGACAGCCAGCAATGTGGCCAGACTGCCCCGACAGCACCCGCCCCCAAGACCAAATGACACCCTTCCCATCCTTCAGAGACAAGGGAGGTGTCGGGGAGGCCGCGTTCTTCCTGTGGGAATAATTCTGGACTCTCAGGGAGACTGGTGGGGACAGCGGGGTTGGCCGGAGCAGCGTTTCAGACTCGGAGCCTCTGGAGGACGCCCACGAAGAAGGGACCCGGCTGCCCGGCCTCTCCTCCCCCTGGGCCCTGCCGTCATGGCCCTGCAGAGAGGGCCTCTCCTGCTGCTGACCCTCAGCCTGGGCCTGGCCAGTGCCCAGAAGACTCTAGAAGAGGTGCCAGTACAGCCAGGGTTTAATGCCCACAAGGTAATGGAGCTGGGTCGGGTCCCAGGCTCAGCCCTGGGATGCGGCGGTGGGTGCCCAGTGTTGGGGGTGGCAGCCTCCAGAAGCAGGACCCGAGAGAGAGCAGGGGAGGGGCGTTCTGGGCCCAGGATCAGCCTCTGCCCAGCCCAGGCAGGAACAGGGGTCTTCGTACTCCTGCCCAGCCCTGGGGGCAGGGAGGGGCCCAGCGTCCCCCCTGCCCTGTCTGACCCACCTGCCCGTCACCCATCACTGTGGGGAGCATGGCTGGAGCAACCCCGGGACTCGGTGGTGGTCCAGGGCGTCCCTCACCCCTCCCCAGACCTGGCCAGGGCATCCGGAACCCAGCAGGGGACAGTGTTTGGACCAGATGCGGGAGGAGCTGAAGGAAGTGGGGAAGGGAGAGGCAGCAAGAACGGGACTGGGGGAGACAGAGGTCAGCCTGACAACGAAGGACACTTACAGCAAGGAACGGGCCACCTGTCCCCCCTCCAGGACCCCCGCCGGCCCCTGACGTCCCCTGGCAGCGCTCAGCGCTGGCCGTGCTGGGGCCTGAGAGCCAAGACTGGAGGCTCCAGGAGCCACACAGCCCGGGACCCTCCACCCCTCCGCACCCTGAACCCTGCAGGTGGACGGACGCTGGCTGACCGTCCAGCTGGCGACCAGCCGTGCCCACCTGGTCTCCCCAGCCGATCCCCTGAGGCTTGGCCTCCATTCCATCTGGACCCGGGACGAGGACATGGAGTTCGTCTTGTTCTGGACGTAAGCATGACCTCTGCAGCCCCTCGCGGGGTGCTCCTGCTCAGAGGCCCCCCAAGGGACAGTGACCAGTAGTAAGAACCAGAGGGACACACGGCACTAAGCTGCAGGCTCGAGACGCTCCCGAGAGGTGTAAGCTTGAACCTCAGAAGCCCCGAAGCTTTACAACGAGGGGCCGGGGGAGAGCCACACACACAGCCCGTCCCTCCCACCGAGTAAGCTGGAGAAGCCCGAGCAGGGCTGCGCCTCGCACTGGTCAGTTGACCAGGAAGGTCTATGGTGATGACGCGCTGTGCTGATTGCAGCGATACTTACAACAGTCCTGCACCCGTGGCCTTGAGGACCCTCAGTCAGAGCCACAGCCTTGCCTGTGCTCGGCCACAGACACCACCCCGAGGGCCGTGCGGTCCCAGGGTCTGTTGGCACCCAGTCCACCCCCAGCCACCCCAGCAGAGAAACTGAAGACCCCGGGGCAGGGGCCAAAAAGTCGTGGCCTATGTGTGGAGCCCAGGTGACTGGGGAGAGCGAGGACCCAGTGCCCCACCCAGAGACCTGCAGCCCCAAACCAAGGACAGACCGGGACCCAATCCCTCCGGGAGGTTTGGCTCCATTCCAGCAACAAGGAAGTCCCTGGCTCCTCACACCTGCCCTCTAGCCCTGTCCCCCAATTGGATGACCTCAGGAGCCCAGGGAGCCGAGAGACTCAGGCAGACACCAGGGACCTCAGCCAGGGCACCTCCAATGTCCCCGGGGGCCGGGAGACAGGGAGAGGCCGTGACCACCGAATGCCCCCTCCTCTTTTCCCAGAGGAGAGGGGGTGTGCAAAGGAATGAACGTCACCGTCCACCCAACCGGGCTCCAAGGCCAGTTCCAAGGCTCCCATGAGTAGCCGAGCCCTCTGGCCTGGGTGCTGTGCTGGAGGGGAGGTGGACGCTCGATGCCCCGAACCAGGGCCGTGGGGGAAGTGCCGGTGCTGGAGGGAGACATCCTCCCGGTGTTCTGCACTGTCCAGGGGGTGTGCCTGCGAGGGGCGCGGGCAGAGGAGAGACGCGTCACCTGTCCCGGGCTGGGGTCTCCCACAGTGCAGGGAGGCGCCAGCATGCACGTCCGCTTCGTCAGCACGGACTACAGCAATCTCATCCTCTACGTCCGCCTGGAGGACGCCAGCGAGGTCACCAGCCTGTGGGCCCTGCTGGGTAGGTGGCGGCTCTCCCCGACGCTGGCCGGGGCGTCTGCCCAAGACCTGAGCTTAGGGCCTGCTGTTCTGGGGGCGCTGGTGCCCGCCGGGACTGCTCAGAGCTGCACCCCAGTGGGTGCTTCCCCCCTGGGCGCCCCTCAGGTCGGGCATCCCTGCACCTGACCGCTCGGTCCCTCAGGAGCTCATTCAGCTGACCGGCCTGCAGCGTGTGCATGTGCGTGTGTGTGCATGCGTGTGCGTGCGTGCGTGTCCATGTGTGTGTTCACGTGTGCGTGTGTGCGTGTGTGCGTGTGCGTGCGTGTGTGCGTGTGCACTTGTGTGTGTTCACGTGCACGTGTGTGCATGTGTGTTCACGTGTGCGTGTGTGTGCGTGTGCACTTGTGTGTGTCCGTGTGTGTTCACGTGTGCATGCGTGCGTGTGCACGTGTGTGTGTCCATGTGTGTGCGCGTGTGCCTCTGTGTGTGTCCTGGGAGCGGGGACACTCCGCTAGAACAGAAACCCTCCCGTCTTCACCGGGGAGACAGTCAATGATCCTAAAGGAACGGAGTCACATCAGGCCTCAGACAGTGGAAGTACCACGTGGAGAAGAACTGGGCGGGGCACGGGGGAGGGTGTGGAGGGTGGGCTGGGCCAGACGGGGGAGGGGTGGGGTGGGAGCACCTTATCCAGAGGACTAGATGGGTGGTGGGGGGTGTCCCAGGCTGGCCAGGTCATGCAGGCAGCAGGCTGCGGTGTGAAGGGGGTCCTCCTCCCCAGAGGGGCTGGGGCCTGACGCCCCCCTTAGCGCTGTGCCTAGGCTGCCCAGGGTGGACCTGCTCTCAGGGGAGACGAGGAGGGAGGGGGCCCAGGGCTGAGGCCGCAGGCAGCAGCCAGTCAGCGGCGGGGCTCGGGCTGGCAGGAGGAGGGGGCGCTCAGAGACAAGACAGGGCCTGTGGACTCTCGGCCCCTCTGATTTCAGCCAGAAGAATGCTCGGGGACCCCACGTGGCTGGGGAAGTACCTTGAGTACGTTGCCAGATTCCAGCTGCAGAAAGCCCCCGTCTTCAACCTCAACGGTAAGCACGGCCCTCGGGACACCTGCCCCCGAGCCCAGGCCGCCGCGCTGGGGCCCCGTCTGCCGGGCCTGGAACCCCCATGGCAGTAACAGGCACAAGACCAGAGCAGTTGAAAACACGGCCAGCCTCCCCGGGGCCCCCATGTGGTCGGGCCGGTGCTGGGAGCCTCGCCTGCCAGATGGCACGAAGCCCCTGGAACAGAGTGACCTGGGCACAACACCCGTCTCCATTCGGCGGATTCAGACGCTGGGGTCAGAGAGGCTTGGAAACAAGGCCAAGGCCGCAAAGTGGAGCCTCTCGCCCCACACCCCTTCCCTGTGCACCATTCAGTCCATCAACACACACCCAGGCCGGGCTGTTCGGGGGTGGGAAGCATGGAGAACAAGACCGACACACCCTCCAGCCCTCGCACGGGTCACACGGGGTCACCACAGGCCTGTCCCTGATTTGTCAGGGGAAACGGAGCCCGGAGCAGGGGAGCATGGCTGTTCTGCAGGGTCACCAGCCCCTGGCGGCAAGGGGAGCAAACAGAGGGGTGGGCGGGGTGGTGGAGTCTGGGTCAAAGCGAGGGCGGGGGGGCCATGGCAGGACGTGGCCGCCCATGGGTGCTGGACGGCAGAAGGCAAGCAGCTCCCCAGTGAGGGACGCCGGCTGCACGCTGGGTTTGGTTGGTTTCAAAGGGAATGGACGAAGCCTTGGAATCCTCATCTTGTTCTCTCCCCTCCACAGCCCGGTGCCCCCCAGCCGAAGCCTAGGTCAGGGCCGCTGGAGACTTCGTGCCCGGTCCTCCTGACCCCTGCCCTTGCCTCCCTCCCCTCCACCTGCCTTGCTTGCCCCGGTGCCTCCCAATCCCTCGGCCTCCTGAGGCAGCCCCCAAGCCTGAGCCCGGCCCCCTGCTCGTCCCCTTCCTGGCCTCTCCCAGCAGGGCCCGGGGGCGTGAGAACGCTCTGAGTGGCCAGGAGGGGACAGGCAGCCCCCAGAGCTCTGGGCCACGTTGAACGCAGCACTGCAGTATGGCAGGGGGCCCACCCGGGGAGTCTTCGGGGGCTCAACCCCGCTAGGGGCTGGGCCGGCACTCGTCTGACCTGCTTCCACCTGGGTCCTGCTCTGGGACAGCTCCAGAGAGGTGCGCTGGGCCCGGGAGCCGAGCCGCACGTGCCCGGCCAGGTCGGAGAGTGCTGAGTGTGCACAGCACCTGTCCACGCTCTCCCCGGGACAGCCAGGGAAACAGGCCCGCGCACCTGCACGCAGGGGAGCTGGGACAGGCCAGCGCCCTCTCCTGAAAGTCAAGGGTGCCACCAGGGCAGTGCCTGGACCGACGGCGCTGCTCTGCCCGGGGCAGCCAGGGACCACCCACCGAAGGGCAGGCTCTCCAGAAACTGGGCGAGGGCCTCCATACTCACCGTCCGGAAATGCCGGAGACAGGTATGACCTGATCCTGCCCCAGCAACGCCCCGGCAAAGGCAAGGCCTCCCGGGAGGCCACACCCCCCCGGAAGGCTGCGCGAGGTCAGCGCTGTGACGAACCAGTTGGCTCCTTGCGGATGTCTCCCTGCGGCTCACTCAGACGCCGGAGACGAGCAGGTGCTCAAGCACGATGCTTTCCTGTGAACCAGGAAGCCCAAATTGGAGAAATGGAATGGACATGGTACAATGAGAAAGTAATGCTCAGACATTTAGCAAGAAATCTGCAGAATTTATATGGAAAAAAAAATTTCCAAGCCCTTACCCTGGGACAGTGAAAAAAAATGACTTAACTGGATATGGGTAGTCCTGCCTATTGTTCAATATCATAAATATTTAATAACCCTCAAGTTAACCTGTCCATCCAAGCAATTCAGTCAATATTTCAGTTGGGGGGGTGGGGTGCCTGGGTGGCTCAGGTCTGCCTTGGGCTCAGGTCATGATCTCAGCGTCCTGGGCTCGAGTCCCTGAGTCAGGATCCCTGCTCAGCGGGGACCCTGCGTCTCCCTCTGCCTCTCCCCCTGCTTGTGCGCTCTATCAAGCAAATAAATAACATCTTTAAGAAACAATATTCCAGTGGGATCTTTACCCCAAACCACAAACCTGAATCTAGAATCCACAAGAAAGAACAAAAGTTATGAAATGTTTCAGAGAGGAGTCGCACGGATACCGTTCTGTTGTAACGAGTAGGAACCGACAGCGATTGCAGTTGGGAGGGATTCCCTCAGGGACAGAAAGAACGATGCGTGAACAGAGTCAAGGCATGAACGCTAGCGGTATAGTAACAATGCAGTATACAAACGGCCCATCCTGAAGGGCATGACTTATTCAATAAAAAGTGTTGGGGGAGATGGCAAGAGATGTGGAGGAAAAAATAAGGTTAGATATCTCACTCTTTGCATTATCTTCAAATTCCTTCCTGACGGATCTGAATAAACACAAAACCTCGAAAGGTCTGCACTGTCTGTAACTCAGAGATGGGACCCTACTCTATGGACACAAATATCAGGGGAAAAGATGGTAGTAATGTTTTCAGTGCATCAAAAACATTGTCACCAACATTGAAACCCAAACCTGAAATTAATATCGTCAAGAAGCTTGATAGAGGGCTCACATCACATCTCTGAAGCTATCCATCAAAGTTCATGAGAAAGGAACCCAATGTGAGAAAAGTGAACAAAACACGGGAACCGATCATTTGTACGACCACAAATCAGACAGCCGATCATTACAGCCGAAGAGGGGGTTTGGCCTCACAAAGAATCCCCGAAAAAGAGATGCTATTTTTACTTATCAGGTTGGCGAAATTAAATTTATTTTTAGAGCTCGGTTAGCGCCTGCCGTGTGGGGAAGCGTGCTTTTGTTCAGAGGGATGGATATGGAGGCCGTTCTGGGGGGACCCGGCTTTCATGTCCTCTGGACAGACTTGATCATGGACCTGAAATTCTAGACATCAACACATTCACCTGTCCTCATCCCGAAGAAGCCAAGGAACTCAGGGCTTTCCGTCTGACCCCATGATTTTGTTAAAAAGAGAATGTTAGAACCCCTTCCAGGAAGTCCCCCAGGCTTGCCCACCAGGTGTCGGGCCGATTGGGGGGGGGGGATCTGTTTTTGTTTGTCTGAGTGAAGCCCTCCTCTCTCTCCAGGCCTGACCCGAGAGAGCTCACACCAGGCTTGGCTTGTAGGGCTCTGTGGCTCAGGGAATGTCTGTTTTCTCTGTTTTGAAATGTTCACAGAATTTGTTTTTGAGCGCTCCTGACGCCCAAGAATGGCGGTCACTGAACGTAACATCGTCATTCGGTCAAAGGGGGCAGCTGCCGAAAAAAGCAGGACCCGCTAGCGCTGGACGAACGCGTCCTTCACAAGCACCCTCAGGATGGATGGCAGGGGGGGTGGCGTGACACGATGGGGGCCCCGGGGCTTGGCCCCAGGTGGAGCCCCGCCCCCAGCCTGCTTTCCAGGAAGCTAGGGTCAGTGGTCCTTGGGATTTTACTGTCTCACTTGCTGTCTGGGGAATGCTCGCGGCCGTGTTCCCTCTGGCGGCCGCGACACGGCCCCACAGACAGGCGGCTTGAACATCAGAAGCGTCTTCCCACCTCCTGGAGGCCGGCGTCCGAGGTGCCAGCGCAGCAGGGCCGCTCGTCCTTCTGTGTCTGTGTGTCCTGAGCTCCCGTCCCACCAGGTCCCCAGTCCGCTTGGATCGGGACCCACCTCGTGACCTCATTTACTGTGACTACCCTGTGGGGACCCCGTGTCCAGGAACCCATGAGCTGCAGCGCTGGGGACGTGACACAGGCGTGACACTGACCAACGCTGGCTACTGTCCCACGAAGGACCCTTCTGCCCCTCTGCCCTCCCAGGGACTCTCAAAGCCCTCCCTGCCCTAAACAGACGGCCGCTGTGCTCCCCGCCACGGCGGCCTGTCCCCTCCCATGGGAAGCGGCTCCCCCTCCTGGGCCACCGCGCTGCCCCCGCCAGCCCCGTCCCCCTCCTTGATTTTAGCGCTTCTGACTTGCAAAAGCAAGGCCGTGAGCGGTCTCCTGTGCCATGCGGCGCCACCGGCTGCTTCGGGACACAACTCTGACTTCCCCAAGTACTTCCCACGCCTCTTGCCCCCAGCGACTGCCTCCGCCGCACAGCGCAGGGCGTACCTCCTTTATCATGAATCCACGTGCTGCAGCTTTAAAAATAATGACCGCCCGTCTCTGTAATGACAGAAGACAGGTGTGCGTTTGGTAGGAAGCCTGCAGGTCACCTGCGTCCTTCACATGCTGGACAGAGACTATTCGCGGGGATTAGACACAGCCGCGCACCCCAGGACGGGGGCACGTCACACATTCCACGAGTGAGCTGATGGACATTCATTGTTTTCCCTTTATTTTATTCCTTTGCCCATTTGTGTGTATATATATTTTTCCGAACTGCAATCTTTCTCCGTTAAAAAAGAAATCATTTTTTGCCTCCTGAATGACGAGCCGGCTCTCTACCATGTATAGATCCCAGCATCACTGCGATTGAACATTAAATAATCACTTTTATTCCGTATCCTGCATGGACCAAACTGGACGGTTCAAAACTGAAAGGAGAAACTTTCCTACGGATGGCGTCAACGCTTACGCCCCCGGAAACCAGGAGAGCTTTAGGCCGCCCTCTGTGCTCAGGAATCCGCGGCTACGCGGTCGGTCGCAGGAGGGGCCGGCGAGTCAGAAGCCCGTCTGGGAGCACTGCGCTGCCTTGACCAACCAAACCTGTCCCGGGGGCCACAGCGCCATGTCCCAGCTGTACTCCGGAGACAGCAGCTTGGAGGGCTTGTGGATGACAAAGTACTTGTTCAGGTGTCTTTCGTAGGTGCTGTTCAGCCCGTTTTCCTTGTCGCGAATAACCCCGTCCAGATATTCGTTGATGAAATTCAACATCTCCAGGGGCGTGCCACCAACGACCGTGCCGTCATAGTAGAAGTCCCCCTGTCCCAACGGGATGCACGCCGCTGATCCGGGTCTCCTCTCGTAAGGGAGGTCCTCCGTGTCTTTAAAGTACCACCAGGCATGGAGCTGAGCCACGGACGTGCCCAGGGTCTCCACCCCAAAGTCATTGTGGAAGACCCTATTGGCCGTCATGCTGAAGAGAAAGTCAACTTCGTCCTGAATGTGCCTTTCTATGTGCGCAGCTAAGTTCTTCATGTGCGTGAGGTGGAAGTCGTCCCGGCCATTTCCTCCGACGCTGAACACCTGGAATGTCTGCAGAGGCCCCGGCTGCAGGTGGGGCCGCCTGCGGACGGCATCCACCAGGATGTAGAAGACAACTCTGTGGCCGGTCATGAAGTGCTCACTGGCCGATCGCACGAACAGCTCCAGGTGCTGATCTGCAATCCTGCAAAACACACACACGCACAGAGGGCGACGCTCCCTGAACACTTTCAGGAGAGGGACACGTGACAGCACACGTGTTGTCTAACGGACGAGTCACCGATGCTGCGGGACCCCCGCGGGTAAGGGTAGGCAGGTCAGGTCTGCAGTTCCGACTGCACTGGTTAGTAAGACAGGATGTAGTGAACCAGGGGGTCTGAGAAAACCCGTTAATGTTCTGAAACAACAGTTGGAAATAAAGGAACCGTGAGCTAAACAATATCAGGAGAGACAGCCGAGGGGCACGAATGACCCTCCTAAGCCAGGAGAAAACCACGTCCCGGTTTTGTACGGAGCAGCCAGATACAACATTCATGGGTACCTTCGGGCAGCTTCCGGAGAAAGAAGGTCCCCGCATGCTCGTTCGCACTTACCTGCCAGGAGCAAGGACAGCCAAGCCTACGGTGAGGTTCTGTGCTCCGTAGTAGTCTTCCAGCACCTGCCTATCGAAAGTGCCTTCCCATATAACCGGAGCAAGCCAGCCTGTGGTCGTTACAACGTCAGGGCGTTTTCTGTTAAACAAAGGAGAAGCAAGTAAAGCAGGCCCTGTCTTTACTACGACCGCAGCAGAGGCCACCTGACGCTCAGAGCACTTACGTGTGCCAGGCACTGGGTCGAGGTGGCTTAAGCAGCTCACCCAATCGTTGCAGTGTCCTGTGTACTACGTAATAAGCACTATTTGGTCCTTGTTCTTGGTGTGGGGAAAGAGAGGCATAGGTTGGGTGAGTGAGCTGCCTAATACCACAGAGCTAACACACGTGGGTCGGTATGCGAGACCCAGCAATTGCTGCCTTTGTCACCAGGCTGCCTGCCTTTGAGCCCAGGGGCCGCCTTCTCTGAGCTCCACTCAGCTTAGATGTAGGCAGCCTGGAGTCAGAGCACCCTCTGATACCATCTGAAGCCAGTGCTGCAAGCACAGTGCCTCCACCTCCCCACATCTCCCTAAGTCCTTCTGTTCTCCTTCCCCCTCCTCTTCTCTCTCCCCCCTCTCCCTAGGAGATCAAGAAGACACTTTTCTTTAAACCTCTCCTTCTCACATTACGTCCGTCAGTGCCATGCACCAGAAATAAAAAGACGAGTCCAGAAAGGGACAGAGACATTAGGTTTGCTTCCAGTAACAACAGAACTTAAAACATGCAAGGCTGGTTCAACTTTTGAAAATCATGTGATGCACCCACCATTCCAAGAAACTGAAGAACAGTCAGATGCCCGTATCAACACAGAAAAAAAAATTAGACCAAGTCCAACAACCATTCATAATGAAAAAAGAGAAAGACAAATTCCCAGAAAAATAGGAATAGAGGGGAATTACCTAAACCGGATAAAGAGGATCCACAAAATTCCCATGGCTCACATCATACTTAATGATGAAAGACTGCATGCTTTCTCCCTAAAACTGGGAAGAAGGCACGGATGCCCTCACCAACTCTTATTCAACAGAGTTGTGTGAATTCTAGCCATTGCAATAAGGCAAGAAAAGGAAATGAAGCACTGGACTGGAAAGGAAAAAGTAACAATGTCCCTGTTTACAGAAGACTTGCCTACATACAAAATCCTACAAAATCTGCCAAAAGATCTCCAAGAACTAATAAGTGAAGTCAGCAAGGTCACAGGATGATACGAGATCAGCACACACTAAATTTAATCTCACTTCCATCTACTAACAAGGAGCATGCAGAAACTGAAATTAAAAACACAATGCCATTTACAGTTGCTCCCAAGAAAATGAAGTATTTTGAGACACCACTGTACCCACTACAAATAAGTCACGCCCTGCAGCCCCCGGCAACAGCTCATCTACTTGCTCTCCGTGTCTGTCTTTGCTTATCCTGGGAATTTCATATAAATGGACTCATGCCATATGTGGTCTTTTGTGCCTGGCTTCTTTCACCTCCCCAGTTTCCAGGGGGGTTCTATATTGTAGCATGAATCAGTACTTCATTCCTTTTATGGCTAAATAATATTACATGGTACAGATTTTGTTTATTCACTCATCAGCCTATAGACATTTTGGTTGTTTACATTTCTCAGCTGTTATCAACAGTATTGCTATGAACACTTCTCTGCAAGATTTTCTGTAAACATATATTTTTAATTCTCTCAGATACATACCTAGAGGTGAAATTTCTGGGTCGTCTTGTAATTTCATGGCTAACTTTTTGAGGAAGTGCCAAACGTTTCCAGGCAGCCTGTTTTGTTGGCAGCACCAGGCAGCATAAAGCAAGAACTCTGGGGACTGACATCAGGCACCGGCTTTGGAAAACGCCGGGCACGATCTTCTGGGCTGGACAGTCCAGCACCCTGCCCCCCAGGGGCTCCACCTCCAGCCTGGTGAGGCTGCTGCACATGTGTGCCGGGTGACATGCGTCAGAATGATGCCAGCAAAGCGCAGAAATGACCCATGTGCTCAGCAGGACAGCTGGCGGATAAACTCGTGTATTTCCACATAGCTGTCCAAAATGAGCTACGGTGATGTGCAAAATTCGGGGGAATCTGACAGTGTCGAGAGAACACGTAAGTCCCAGGAGAGGCAGGGGACAGGGTAAAGGGACGGGAAAGGACACGAAGCTGGATGCACATTAGAATTTTTGCTGCATTAAAATCAGCAAGCAGGCAAACTCATAAATAACACAAATAGGCTCTGCGTGAACCAACGAGGATGGTGTCATGGATCATGGATGTGATTCATCTCAGAAGCTGAGGTCTATTCAACATACATGCCTATGTGAGGAAAGCATCGCGAAGATCGAATACAAAGGAATGATGAACATACTACACTACCCGCAAGCGCAGGAGTCATTACGGACTTGCCCGTCGACTTGGGATATTTTAAACTAGCGGTTTTGCCTAGAATAAATGATTTTCTGATGTCTCCGTTCATCCACTGTACCTGAGAAACCAAAATGGCACAATTATTGAAGGGAAGTTCAAGGACCTACGTCCGAGTTATAAACGCCTGCCTCTTTCACCGAGCAACTCTGTCGGGGGATTTGTCCCACAGATCAGGTCACACGACAGTGTGAAGAGACCTATGTACAAGGTTAGTCACTGAAACCACACTTGCAAAAGCCCCAAACCACAGACAATCTACAACCAGTAGGAGCCGGTTGAGTGGATTATGGTGCATGACCGTAAGGCCGGATACCACACGGCCATTCCAGACAGGGGTCTCCCCAGTGCGGTCCCCAAATCGACAGCAGCCATCCCAGTGTTTTCCAACCACCTCCAAAGAGAGTCTGTCACTGACGAAACCAAGAAGGTCAAGCCAAGGAGACCATGTGAGTATGAACAGCCCTAAACATGAAAACTCCAGGCCCCGAAGCCTCCCAGGGCCACTATCATGGGGTGAAACACC
The DNA here is from genome assembly GCF_017311325.1 of Ursus maritimus. Classification (NCBI taxonomy): domain Eukaryota; kingdom Metazoa; phylum Chordata; class Mammalia; order Carnivora; family Ursidae; genus Ursus; species Ursus maritimus. The sequence goes on from NW_024424119.1 coordinate 58,540,349, forward strand.
ACTCGCTCCACACCGAGCACCATTGTTAGTGTGAGCAGACGTGTCTCTTCTCACCTAGGATTAAACCAGTCTGAGAGCCGCAGTTCTTCCACTTCGTCCCTGGGTGCGAAGAGAAAACCAAGTTATTACGAGTCATCTGTGTGTTCAGCCAAGATTCCCAAGCCCCCGTGGCAGGGCAGGCGCCGGCCGGTGCTGGCCTACAGCTGTGGACAGACAGCCCGCGCGCTGCCCTCGGGGAGCTGGGGAGGCGGCCCCAGCGGTGCCCAGCGGTCGGGCCCGATGGCAGGGACAGGGCTCTGGCTGCATAAATGGTACATTCGACCCGGTCTGGGGGTCAGGGCGACACTTGGAGAGGAGCTACCTCTCCGGGTCAGGAGGGGAACCGGTGGTCAGGGAAGAGGTGCGGCGGACGAGGCGACGGCCAGAGGGGGGACGGCGAGGAAGGGCTTGTGGGCAGGGTGCTGGGAGGATTTACAAAACCCCCAGTAGGCCCAGATTAGAGGCTGTGCACCGAGACGGCAGGCCTGACGCCCTCATTGACCGCCCGAGCGGCTCTGCCGCGGTTAACGGAGACGGGCTGGAGGAAGACTCGGGCGCCCGTCTTTAACTCTCTTCTAAACACACGAGTCACCTCGAGTTTTGTTGTGCTCTAACAAGATCAGGCAACTTGCTTCCATTGCGCTGGGACGCGCTGTGGGTAAGGGAAGAACGGCGAGCGCGCCCCGATTTCATCGTTGGATTCCCCAGGGCTAGGCTGTCAAACTCCAGATTGCCCCCACAATCTTCACTAAAATTGTGAAGTGACAAGCGGGGAGCTTGCTAAAAAGTGGCCATTTATGTGTTTATTTATTTATAACCAGGCTCCACATCCAATATGGAGCCCAACGCGGGGCTCAGACCCACGCCCCCCGAGATCAAGACCTGAGCTGAGATCAGGAGTCGGACGTTTCACCAACTGAACCACCCGGGTGCCCCCAAAGTGGCCTTTTTTTAGAATGCTGGGGTCACAGATCCTGGGGTCCCACGGAGCGATGGAGGCGTGAAAAATGCATCTGGTTGAAGAGGGGATCCTGACCTAAGGAAACCATCGGCCTGGAGGGAGGCGCTCGACCCACAGCGGAGTCGGCCTCGTCCTGGGCATGTGCGTGAGGGGCTGAGCTTGCAGGGCGCGGACGACTGTTGTCACGTGGCGGGCCAAGGGCACCCAGCTCCGTGCCACACGCCCACCCCTTCCGCACACCCCGCGCTCACGCGCCCAGCTGCTTGCAGTGCAGGCCGAGGTTGCCGATCCCACGAAACCCACCGTCTGCTGACCCCAGGGAAGCAAACCGTCACACGGTCATGCGGTCCCTCCTGGATTCCCCGTGGGCTCCGGGGGACAGTAAGCCTTGCTGTGTGAGACTGTCCTCTCGTGTCCTGTCTGTTCTCTGAACACCACCACCAGCCCTGGACCTACCACACACGTACGCACGCACGCACGCCGGTCTCACGGCCGATGGGCAGGAAAGCTGACTTCCGGGTTGCGGGCAGGGTTTTCGATCTCCGGTTTCTCTGTCGCCGTGGGAACCCGCCTGGCTCCCGCCCCTTTGCTCTCAGTCTGCAGGCCTTCCCACAACAAACCCTCTTGCCAGCTGATGCCCCTTCTGTAGGGAGGTTTGCCAGACAAAATTCAGGACTCCCGTTCAACGGAGTCCAAGATGCCGCGTGTGGCCTTTGCAGGCTGGTCTCCTTCACTCAGTGACGTGCATGGAAGTTTCCTCCGTGTGTTCACGGCCCGTGCGAACGGTATCCCCGTGTCTGGACGCACCACGCCTGATTTACCCACTCACCCACTGGAGGGCAATCACGAAGGAAGCTTCTAGAAACACCTTGGGTAGGTTGGTGCTGGGTGTACGTTCTTAGCCACCCCCCACCCCCCGCCCCAGATAAATAAGAACACGATTGCTACATCGTCGGAAAGACTATTTAGTTCTGTAAGAAGCGGCCAAAGTGTCTTCAGCGAGGCTGCCCCATGTTGCGTGGCCCCAGGCACGAACGAGAGTCCCGCTGCCCCGCGGCCTCGCCCGCGTGTGGTGTCGGCAAGGCTCCGGGCTGGGGTCATTCTCACGGGCACGTGGTGGTGTCTCATTGCTCTGACCGGCAACCAGGCACTGACGAATCACCCAGAGCCCGTCTGCTCTCTGTGTACCTTCCGGTGAGCTGTCTGCTCGGATTGCGCCCGTGTTCTCCTTAGGTTGTGTCCTCGCTGTCGAGCTGCAAGAGTTCTTCCCTTATTCGGTTACAAGCCTTTTATCAGACACGTGTTTCGTGATGGCTTCGTTCTTAAAGACGTTATTTCTCACAATATGGCTGCTTTCCAAACAGCACTTGGGAAGACCGCCGGCTCACTAGAAGGTCGTGCGGAGTGGGAGAGAAGGCGAGACCTGGAGTTTTCCTATAGGAGAGAATTCTCGCGGGTCAACCGCGGGCCGCCCCGGGGCACACCTGCTGCCCCGCGGCTGCTCGGGCCGTTCCCGTTTGTCCAGACGAGCAACCCGTGCTGTCCCTCACCTCGCTCCCCTTTTCCTTCATGGCTTTTGTTATGTAAACGCGGACAGTGCCCACACTGCGATCGTCTGCCCGCTCCATCTGGGGTGGAAAGCTCCCCGAGAGCAGGGCTTTGGCTCCCGCTGTGCCCTCCGAAATCATGTTACACATTCACAGAGGACCGAATTCAAGTTGGTACACGTCGCTGTGTCCCACAGAGAGAAGGGCAGGTCTGGTCACTTTCGAGGGTGTTAGTAACGTCTGCACCAAGCCCAGCACTTCACGTCCTCTCTGCCCATCACTGCGGTCAAGACTCACAGTATTTTATGTTTACCTGAAATGATACTCAAGCAGCACGTAGTATAAGACACATGAAATCAGTAACAGCATCTTTCTCTTGCAGTTCATGGTCTCCTGGAGGGAAGAGCAGAGAGCAGCAGATTTTAAACAGTGAACAGTTCCATGTTTGCCACCTTCCCGCCACGGATTTACAAAGTCTAGGTGGCAGACCTTGGGACACCAGCCAAAGCTCCTACGTCTGGAAGGGGAAGGAGGCTTGGGCGGGGACCTCCACGCAGCTGGCGCTCTCGGGCACCGGGCGCCCCTCGCGGGACTGGGAGCGCACAGCCTCTGGCCCTCCGGCCATGCCTCGTGCAGCTCCGCCCGGACCACAGGGAAGAAATGCACCAAATCTCCCCACTACCCGGCTGCCGTGAGGAGGAGGGCTTCCTGGAGTAGGAGGCGTGACAGGCCCCAAAGTAGCCTTTTTGTTCTCTTTCCTCCCACAATAGCAAGATGGCTCATGTACCCCAAGACTGCGGTGGTTTAAATAAAAGCTATGAGCTCCCTCTTAGGCCGATGCTGTAAACAGGGCTTACAACCTAAATCACAGGCACGAAGCTCTAACGTGGAACTCTGGGCTCCGGCCAGACCCCCGAGCTTACCCTGGGATTTCTGGCCCCAGGGCTGCAGGGTTAGGTGTTGAAGCAAAGCGGAGGTCTCTGGCGCTTCATTCCCGAGCCCTGGGCTAGCGGGCAGGAGGCTCCGATCTGCACTGCCCCGCTCAGGGGCAACCAGCCACGTGCGGCTCTCGAGCACACGAAACGTGGCTGCTCTGATGTGAGAGGTCCTGGGGGTGCCCAAAGCACACTGCCTGGGTTCTGAAGGCAGATGCAGAATGAAAGAAAAGAATGAAATCTCCTTAATAACTGCAGACGGATGAGATCTTGGAATCAGAACAGTCCGGACCTACTGAGCTTCCACTTGTTTCTTCGACCTTTTATACTGTGGCTTCGAGAAAACCAGACGTTGCAAATGCAGCCCACGTCTACTTGTATTGGACAGTCTGCTGTAGACAGTGCCACGGGGCATGGTTTTCACACCCCGCGACAGGCGGCAGACCCCCCCTTAAATAAATTCAATGCCCTGGTGACATCATCCCCATAGTCACTCAAACTGTCCACATCCCTCCTGAAGAGTCCCTTTACCTGGCCGGGGGCGACGTAAGGGACAAGCTGGGTGCTTCCCAAGCATTGTCTGTGGGTCTTCGTGAGGCCACAGGCCGGACGCTGTCCCCTGCTCTGCGGGTGGTGACGTCAGCAGGCCCTTTGATGATGCAGACGTCAGGAAGTCTCAGTCATAATGATGCATCTGCTGGGGGGGGGGGCTTCTCGTCGCTGCCCCATTTGTCCCATTTGAAACGTAAAGGACGGGGCGCCCGGGTGGCAGCTGCCTCTGGTTTCGGCTCAGGTCATGATCTCAGGGTCGTGAGATCGAGCCCCACGTCGGGCTCCGTGCTCCACGGGGAGTCTGCTTGAGATCCTCTCCCTCCCGCTCTGCTCGTCCCCCTGCTCATGTGCTCACTCTCTCGCTAAATGAATAAATGACATCTTTTTTTTAAATGTAAAGGATATTTCTAAATGCTCTTCTGCTTCTCGTCTCCTCTGTTGTCCCCTCCTTGCTTTCTAGCCACTGACCCTCGCCGGGAGGTGTCTTGAGCGGAGAGTGTGTTCACGCCTGTGACAGACAGCGTGCCCTCTCCTTCCCTCGTCCCGCCGTGGCGGCTGATCTGGTTCAGGGCCGCAGGGCGCAGCCCGTCTGGTGCTTTCCAGCCCGCCCCTGCCGCACTCACCGTTCTGACTGTAGACACCGCACGTGGTCAAGCTGTCCGGCCCGTCAGATCATAGCACGCGGGATCCCACCACCATGATCTGTGGTTGTAACATGCACCTTTCCTTACTCCTCCCCTTTGAAAATTCACGATATTAGTGAGAGCCTAGCATGATGCACGGTGCCTGGGCTTCCTGAGGCTACGTAACACACGGCCACAGACTGACTGGCTTCAAACCACACAGACGTGTCCGCACAGCCAAGGGGGCGCGAAGCACGGGCAGCAGGTGTCACAGCAGGTGCACACCCCCCCACCTCGGGCCGGCGGCATCCCTGGCGCTCCGTGGCTTCCAGACGCCGGGCTCTCGCCTCTGTGCTCACGCGGATGCTTCTCCCCTTGGGCCCGCGCCTCCCCACAGCGCCCCCGGCTGTTCACACCTGTTTCTGCACGCTCGGCCGCAGGGAAGGCCCCCTCCTGCCGCAGGCCTGGGGTTCTCAGAAGGCCCCTAGCGTGGAGCCCCCAGCCCCCAGGGAGAGCAGACAAGGCGGGAAGCGACCCGCCCCGAGCCACCGCCCAATGCCCGGCCCTGGGGGAGAGTGACCTGGCGGGCTCGCTCCTCGAAGTCGCCAAGGACGCCCTTGCACCTGGACCGCCTCGTCTCTCCACAGGCCTCCATGATGCCACCTTTACCTGAAAGTCAAGATCAGTTTTGAATTATTTCGTATTTCTGTCCAGCATTTGCGGAGCAGAACCTCGACGGAGTGTCCAGTTGGGGAGGCAGCCCAGGCAGGCCTAGCGCAAGGGCAGTGGGGGGAGGCGGAGGCCGCAGGGGGCCTCTCTCGTTCTGGCCCCACCACTGGGGCCGCCTCATGTCCCCTCCCCTGGGATTCATCACTTACAGGGCTCCCTGCACCTTCACTCCAAATTCAGTGACATCCTCAAGGCCAGGATGGCCCACACAGTGTCCCGCACGCATGGCTGCCTGGGCACCTGAATGTTCTCAAATCCGGACGCCCGGGCCCAGGCAGGGGAGGGAGCCCTAGGGGCAGTCTGCTGCCCGCCTCCAGCAGCTCGGAGAGGCCAGGGAGGCCCCAGCGTCATCCGGGGCCCCTGCAGCCTGAGGGGGGGTGGTTCCAGCCCAGGGTCCCTCCAGCCACCCTCCCCCCACCGGCCTGACCTGACCTCCCCTTGCGTTTCTGACCCAGACGGACACTCTGTCCTAGCAGATTGCAGGGTGAGCCCACCATTGGCTCCAGGACATCCGAGATGGGGGGAGGTGGTGGCAGCGGCAGTGGCCTTTGGCCGTCTTCCCAGCATGCGGAGGATGAGTGGGGAGGACAGGCAGTGCTGGGGGCAGAGGGGCGGAAACCACAGGGCAGAAAGGGATATAAGGGTGGTGGGCCGCGGGTGAGGCATCCACTAGGGGGAATGGCACTACTCCTGCTGAGCCTGGGGCTGAGCCTGGTCTCTGCCCAGGAGCTCAACCCCCGAGCCATTGTGCGGAAGAACTATGACATGGCTAAGGTGGGTCTGGGGTCGGGAGTCTGGGCCTTCCCTCCATCTGGGGTCTCTGACCTGGGAGGAGGACACGGCTCCTGGAGGGCTTGCTTCTCCTCCCCGAGCTGTGACGGCTGCGGGGATCTCTGGGAGGGCAGGGAGGACTCTAGGTGGGCAGAGGGGATGCTGCGAGGGCAGGGAGGACCCTGGGAGGGCAGGGAGGGGAGGACCCTGGTTGGGAGCCATACACCCAGGGGCCCGGCCCCAGGAAGGAGGCACCAAGAAGTCCCAGGGCTGCAACCCAGGCTCCCCGCCCATCGGGGCCTTGTCTACAGGTTTCAGGAGTCTGGTATTCTGTGTCCATGGCCTCGGATGACATGAAGCGGATCGAGGAAAATGGGGACCTGAGGGTCTTCATACGGAAGATTGAAAGCTTGAAAGACGGCGGACTGAAGTTCCATTTCTATTTCATGTGAGTGCCGTCCGTCTCGGCTGGGACTGGGGAGGACGGGTGTCCCTCCCACACCACCCCATACAGCGAGAGGGCAAGGCGGCCCCCTGGGGTCGTGCTCGGGGTGCAGGCCAGCTGTCCAGCATCACCCCAGCTGGTTTCAGGGTGCAGGGGGAGTGCGTGCAGGTGGCCGTGGTCTGCGACAGGACGGACAAGGACGGGGAGTACACAATCAGCTGTGAGTACAAGGGGATCTTCCCCGGCTGGAGGCGGTGCAGTCCCGTCCCTCGGGGCCTCGGCCATCTCCTGGTGAGCTCTGACTTAGCGGATTGGGGCCTCGTGACAGCTTGACCGTGCCGTGAGAGGACCGGCCCGGCACATGGCCCTCGGGAAGGTCCCGGCCCCGGTCCTGGGGAGGCCGGCGTGCCAGTGTGGGGCTCAGGGGAGGGGGCGTGCACCGCTCTGCCGACGCTGCCCAGGGACCTCCGCTGGGGTGTCACCCCTCCTCCTGCCAAAGGCCACCCGCCCAGCACCCACGCCTACGGCCACACAGCACAGCCAGCGCATAACCCACGGGGGCCGGGGGGCCGCTCTGAGCCGCGTCTCCACGCAGATGAGGGCGACAATAAGGTGTGGCTGTCAGAGACCGACTACACCCTGTACGTGACCTTCCATCTCCGGAACACCAGGAACGGGACAGAGACCAACGTGCTGGCACTCTACGGTACCACCACCTGGCCCTCCTGTCTGCCGGGGGAGACTGGCCAGGCCCCTCGGGGACCCCTCCTCTGAAAACAGGCCCTATCCGGTGGGGCTCTGGCCGCACACCGAGGCTGCCACCTGCCAGTCTACCCACGGTCAAGTCACATGGTGGAGTGTGGGGGACCCTCCACGTGGCACGGCCCCCGTCTCTGCCCAGGGCACCCCCCTTCAGCCTCGGCACTGCCCAAGTCCCCCTGAGACCTCCTCTGCACATCGTCCCGAGCCAGCAGCAAGGAACCCCAGCCCCTGCTGCTCTGTTCTCAGGACGGGTGCAGGACCTGAGTCCCAGCTTCCTGAAGAGATTTGAAAAAGTCTGCAGAAAGTACGGGCTGGGTCCTCAGAACATCATCAGCCTGAGCAACCAAAGTAGGTCCCACTGCCTTCCACACCAGCAGCCCTGGGCCGGGGGACGTGGGGCAGGGGTGTCCTGGGGAGCCCCAGGCTCTCAGGGCTGGGGGTGGAGACCCCAGTGAGGCCCCGTCTGCGAGCCAGCTCTGTCTTCACAGATAACTGTTTCAAATACAAGAAGTAGAGGAACCCACCCAGGCCTTCCGGTGCGTGAGCTTCATGGCGGGGCGGGGCGCAGGGGGGTGGCACGGGGTGCAGTGGGAGGAAGCTGGACAGGCGTGGATCCGCTTCTGCAAACCCAACCCTCCCCCTGCCTTCTGGGATGGTAGCGTCCGAGCACACGTGCCAGTGTCCTGGGGCCACGGACTGGGAGCTTTATCACCACAGAATTCACTCCTCCCAGCTCTGGAGGCCAGAGTCCGAGGTCAAGGTGCGGACAGCCACGCTCCTGCCGGAGACTCTTGCAGCGTCTGCGGGCTCCACGCACCCCTGCGCCTGCGGCCGCACACCACCAGTCCCTGCCCCCGTGTTCATACGGCTTCTGCTCTGTGTCTGTGTCTCTCCTCTTCCTCCTTGTAAAGGACACTTGTCACTGCATTTAGGGCCACTGGATAATCCAAGATGATCTCATTTCAAGATTGTCACCTTAACCACATCTGCAACGACCCTTTTTCCAAATAAGGTCATATCCACAGGTTCTCGATGTTGGGATTGGAACATGCACGTATTTGGAGGGACCCCATTGGGACCCCCGTTTCCCTTCTGAGCTGTCCTCCTTCCTCAGGGGCCAGCCACGTCCCAGCAAAGCTCGCCCCCTACCCACACTTCCCAGGGACCGGCCCTCCACTGTCGCCCCATCTGAGAGGCAAGGACCCCACGACACCTCCGGGAGGCGGTGACTGTCATCCCTCAGAGAAGATCAGCTCAGCAGCTGGGACACGGGACGCCCGCCGCACCCCATGTCTGTGGCTACATTGAGTTCCCACTCGTCCACAGTCCATCCATTCGTGGACGAGAACTGCTTGCGCCTTGGACATTTGTCCCAGAAACTTGGAAATAAGTCCACGAGCACCTGTAGGTGTCCTGCCTGGAGACGGCCCCACACCCCCACAGAGGAACAGCTGAAGACACCAGTCCCCGCACCTCGGGACACGGCTCGTCGTGAACAGGAAGGAGCTGGATGGTCTCAAGGCCGTGGTGTCGGGTGACTGGCGCCAACCCCAGAAGGCGACCCTTTAGGGCTGCACTGGCCAAAGAGTCTCAAAAACCACCAAAACAGAGAGCCACCCTGTGACTTCCCGGGCCGGGGGGAGAGGGTGCGGCTCGAAGGGGGGTCCCCACGGATCTGGACTACGGTGGAGGGTTTGGGCGCCTGCTCGCACCAGGAAAAGCACAGAACCGTAGACGCACGCTCACACGCAGCCCGCCATGCACGCGAGTGCAGGGGGCGCCAGGGCCCACGTCCGGGGGGACGGTGGGCAGGACGGTGGCGTCAGGAGGACAGCTGAAGGGCACCAGGGGTCTCTTGACTCTGTTCTCACAGCTGCGCATGCGTCTACAGTTACCTCAAAATAAAAGGTCAAAACAAAGAGAAACTCTGTGTGTCCTTCTTTCCAAGTCAGCCCAGAAAAATGCTAGAAGGGTCAGCCCTCCACCCCATTGTCTCCCCCTCCCCAGGCTCAGCCCCAGGCCCCACCACCATCGCTGCCCCCTTGCTTCCCGCCTGGGCTTCCCACCGCCTCCCCCACTGCCCCTGAGAACAGGGACCAGACTCCCTACGCGTGCTCTGTAAACACTTCACCGGCTGCTGGGCAGCTCCCGGGTGGGCAGCCGGGCAGGGCGAGGAGGGGGCTCTCCTGGCCCCTCGACACCACCGGTCCGAGTTGCAGCTGGCCCTGCCCTCCCTCCACAGGGGAGCACAGCCGGGGATCTCCCCACAGCCCACCATTCCAGAAATCTCCAGGACAGACATCTGGGCAGGACGGCCCTGGCTGGGGTCAGAAGTACAGGATTGAAAGCCAGCTGTGAATCTCAAGGGGGTCCACCCCACAGCCCCTGCTCCGGGGTGCTGTGGGGAACGGTGTCTGCTTGTAACAGCTGAGTCAGGCTGCTGTAGGACCAGGGCTCAAGGTGCTCCGGGCCCGAGATGGAGAGCTCCGCGCTCCTTCCAAAGACGCCGGACGCCAGACGCGGGACAGAGCGGCTCTCCCAGGATGGGCAGGGAGCTGGGCCACACCCGCACCCCCTCAGCCCACCCGGCCTCCAGCTCCTGGTCCGTAAGCTCAGTCCAGCCTGCTGGGCCGTGGCAAGGGACATGCGGGAAGCTGCCCCCTCGGCGGGGCCCGTGGGTACGGAAAGTCAGCGTTTGGGGGTCAGAACGGGGGCTTCCCAGGAGGGCCAATCAGGATGTGGCAGAGAGCAGAGCTGGAGGAGACCCCAGCACCCCCCCACCCCACCCCCCCGCCGTCTGAGCCGGGCTCTGGCACTCAGCGTGTTCTGCAGCCCACCCAACGCCAGAGACCCCCAGGAGGACGAGCGGCAGATGCAGTGTTGGGGAAGCCGGGCCCACGGTGTCGGGGTCAGGGCAAAGCCCGACTTCGTGGGGGGCGAGGGAACCGCCAGGAGACCATCATCGCCCCGGCGTTGGGGCAGCCGAGGCCCACCCTCGGTGAGTGACTAGGACCTAAGCCGTGAGTCTGGCATGATCAAAATTAAGCAAGCTCGTTGCAGGAGAGCAAATAGAAAAGTCACCCAGTCGCCCCCCAAATGCCAGTGCAATCCTAGCAGGAAAGTGCTCCTCGGTGTTTGCTGGGATCCGAAACGCTCTTACTTCCAGTGGAAGGGGCATCGGTTAAGCCCTGACGAGCCCTGCGCAG
>NW_024424119.1:58550933-58563399 GCF_017311325.1 Ursus maritimus
CCCCCCCCCCCCCGCACTGGGCCCCTGTCACATCATGGGGGGGACTGGGTGCCATGCCCTCGGCCTGGGAGAAAGAGCCCAGGGAGCTGAGCGGGGCAGGGCGCCACTGCCCCAGTATGCCCCCTGCACGGCAGCACGAATCCCTGCTGGACCCGATGGCACCGGCCCAGTGTGAGCGAGGGAAGCCCCAGGGCAGGGCCAGCTCTGGAGTCCTGCTCTCTAAGAACAGAGGGGTCTGACTGCATGGCGCTGGCGGGGGGAGGGGGGGGACAGGAAGGAAGGGCTGCTGCCCCCTCCCCACCCTCGGAGGGTGCAGGGCAGAGAGAGGCTGCTGGGCACGCACAGCCGCCTTCTTTCATCTTTCCTCTCCGCCCCCCACCCCAGGGGTCCGGAAGACAGCGTCCTTCTCTCCTGGCCTTAGATGAGAGAAGCAAAAGGACGGTCTGCCCGTCCGCCCGTCCGCCCGTGGGTTTTATCCACATCACTGACATGCATAATGAGAATCTGCTGCTTCAGGCCAGGAAGGGTTGGAGCCCCGGGCAGAGCGACCCCGCTCCCCGCGTGGGTGAGCGCACAGGAGACGCCCAGCCAGGCCAGCTGCCCATCCAACATGCAGCCCTTGCCCTTCCAGGCACCAAGCCCTACGTGGGGGGGACCCTGTGGCGCCACGGAGCAGGAACCTGGAAGCCGAGGCCAGCGGCACCAACGTCCGCCGTTGACTCCTCCACCGCTACGGGTCTGACCTGGGACCCTCCCCAGCAGGTGCTGGCTGCTAGAAAGAGGACCGAGGAGGAAGGGCCCGGCCTCAGACTTCACAGGACAACACACGTATGTCTAGGAAAAAGTAGGTTTCGGAACAAGTGACACCGAGGCAAGAAGAGGGGCAACGTCCCTAACCCCACGTGCCGGGCAAAGCAGCAGCCAGTGCTGTCAACTGAATCAGGCAGATGCCCTGGGAGCTCGGCTGGGGGACGGGAGAGGGTTGGGCAGGGACGGCTGGCCCGAACGAAGGTCCCCATCCTGTAGCAGCCAGTGCCAGCCCAGGCCTGACACCATCCCCGCACGTGCAGGCGACCCTCCCCTGCCTGGAGGGCCAGGACGGCTCGCGTCCACGTCCAGACCCTGTGGGGACCTGCAGCTCCGGCCAGGCCTCCCCGAGCCACCGCCGCTGCCAGAACCCTGGCCTCTACCTTGGCCTCGCGCACAGCCTCGCCGTGTGCCTTGTAAGGCCCTCCGGAACCAGAATTTTTCAATTATCCCCAAGAAATGAGCCTGGAATCACATCCTCCACCAGCAAGCCACGGGCACGGAGCGTGGCAGTCCAGAAAAAACGGGGCATGGCCGAGCACGTTGGGTAGGGACAGGAACGGACACCAGAGCCACGCTGAGCCGCGGGGACCAGGGCCAGGTCGCCACGCACACGCGCCGCTGCCTCGCCCTCTCACTGGGACCTTGGGAGATGTCTGCCACCTCACCCAGGACAGTGGGGCTCACAGGGGTTGTGGGGGTCTCCTGTCTACAGGAAGTGGCCTGGGGGGCTCAGGGTAGGAGCCCTGCCCTTCCCCACGTCAGCCGCACTCAAGTCTCTGCCACTGTTACAGGGTTTTGTTCCCTTAGTGCCGTGGTCTGGGTGGCGCCGCTTGGAGGAAGGAAAGGTAGACCAGACGAAGGGGGGTAGGCAGAGGGGCCGAGGTTTATCGAGCGACGGTACAGAGCGCCCAAAGAGGGAGGGGACCCGAGCGCGTTGCCGTTCTCGCATTCAGGGGCTTTTCCAGGCTCTTCCCAGGAACCAGCTCACGCAGCTGAGAGCAGCCCCCGTGGACTGGCTGCCGAGGTGCGCCCATCAGGGCTTCGATCGTGCCCCCGTCCACCTAGCGGGTTCCTGCGTGACGGCCTCAGCTTGTGACAGTGACCAATGTTTTATGGTTAATTGTTCTGTCTCGGGACGTTCTGCAGAAGTCACTCCCACAGAGGCTGCTAGACAGGACCTACTGCGGTCTCGTCTAAGCTGTCGAACAGGATGCTAGTGTGGTTTGTCTCAGCTGTCCCAGCTTCCTGTCTTCCTGCTGGGGACCCTGGCCCTGGCTCCCTCAGTGTCCCATTGACCCCTAATACCACCACCCCCTGCTCTGCCCCTCTACCCGGGGAGGCTGTGGACCAGGGTCCGAGAGGAACAGAGCCAGACTCTGGCTGAAGCAGCGAGGACAGATGGCCCAGGCAGTAGCCAGGGGGGCCCACCATGGCTGGACTCCCCCTCCAGAGGCGACTGGGCCTTCTAGGTGGGAGTGAGGCCAGGGAGAGGGGCAAGGGGCTCCAGCAGTCAGGGAGGTAGAGACTTACCACAGGTGGGAGGTCGCGGTGCGTGTGACCAGGCCATCTGGGGTTGCCGGCAGATGGGGGCCGTCTCGGGTGCTGGCCAGCGCTTGGTGGGGCTAGGGTCATGCCAGGGATGCGGGCTTCTCCGTGCTTGTCCACGTCTTCAGAGGCCAAGTTGAGGCCTCACTGAGAAAAAGCTCCGAGTTGCTGGCTGGAGTCTGGCCCCCCATATTCCCAGCCCAGCCAGCAGTGCCCACCAGGATGAAATCCAAAGTGAGAACAGGACAGGTGTCCTGAGGGGACGCGGCGCAAATGTGGGAGGGCGGGGCCACCACAGACCAGATCCCTCATCTGGGGGCGAACGCGGTACCCAGTCACCCTGAGGCTGTTCGAGGCCCCCGTGGGCATCCCGGGCAGTTCCGTGATTCCGGTTTTCCAGGAGCATGCAATCCGGAATCGTGGGGAGCTCTGTGTCACTTTTTCTCCTTTCTGACTTTCGGTGTTTGACCAGGAGGTGCCTGCCACACACGGAACATCGTGTCACCGGCCCCTCAACCCACTGGCTCACGTGGCCCCGTTCACTCTGTGTCCCTCTGCGGTATTCCTCGTTTCAGCTTTAATTCACCTGGGGTGCCTGGGGGGCTCCATCCGGTGAGCGATCTTGATTTGGGCTCAGGTCGTGATCTCAGGGTCATGTGACTGAGCCCCACGTTGGGCTCCACGCTCAGCACGGGGTCTGCTTGTCTCCCTCTGCCCCTCCCCCTGCACTCTCTCTCTCTAATAAATAGACAAATCTTCAAAAACACGCCACACTTGATGCTTCTATCCCGCCGACGGTTCTGGGCGCTCCCGCTCCACCAGGGTAAACCCCACAGTGGAGTGCCGGCCCCAAGGGTGCGCGCAGCCCCACACCGCGGGCAGCGTCCGGGGGCTCNAAAGCGGCTCTGCCCGCCACACCCCAGGCCCCGCCTCCTCTATCCCCAGGGGTCGTCAGGCCCGTCTCGTGGTGAGACCCAGTAGCCCGTTGTTCGCGGTCCCCCTGACTCCCAGCAGGTAGAAGGTGCGTCTGTGTGTTCTCATCCTCCTCTGGGAGCTGCCCGTTTAGATCCCTCGCCCGTTTCTCAGTGTGTGGGCTTTCTCCTGTCGTTCTTAGTTCTCCATGTTGGATACGGATCCCATTTTGCTCCCCTGGGTGGCAGGCACCCTCCCCGGTCTGTGACCTGCCTCTTACCGTGCTGATTTCATCTTGTTGCCCCGAAATACAACCACCTCTCACCCGCCTGCCTCCCCTTGTCCACGAAGCTTGTGTGCTTGGTGCTGCCTCCGCCCTCCCCTCCCCCCTGGCACTTAGGGCAGGCGGCCCGGCACCCCACAGGTGAGGACGTGGGACCAGACTCTGCCACCTCCCCGCTGTGTGACCTTGGGCACGTTCTTAACCTCTCTGTGCCTCAGTTTCCACAGCTGCAAACTGTGGGTGAGGACCCCTGCACCGTAAGGTCATCATGACAAGGGTCCCGCCAGCGACTCTGGACCGAGTACGTCCCAGGGCCGGGCAGACAGTGCTGGCTGATGGCTCCTGCGGCTGTCGGGGTGCGGTGGGAGCGGCCCGGGAGCTCCCCGGCCGTGTCTGCGGGGCCGCCACTGCGTTCTCAGCACCTGACCGGAAGCTGGCACACAAGTGCCCCAGTTAAACAATCGATCGCAGAGTGTCTGCTCTGAGCCAGGAGCAGACCCACTGGGCCGCCCTCCCTCAAGGTCCGGGAACAGCCGGGGGCTGAAGCTCCGAACCCGGGACAGGCGGACCTGAGGCTGCACACCAGCAGCTGGCCAACTCTGTGTTGTTTTTAAAGATTAACATTTCAAAACCAGCAACCTGCCGGGCCAAAGCACCTGGCACAGCCGGGCTTGGACAGTGGGCCAAAGGGTGACCTTGGCCATGGCGGGGGAGAAGGACAGCCTCCTAGAGGCACGGAAGGCCACGTTGTCAGGATCCCTGTCAGACCAGCTTGCGGGACCCTCGGCCTCGGAGACCCAGGCCCACCCATGGCCTCTCCATCACTTGCTCCCTGAGCTTGACCTGCAGCCACTGAATTCAGTTTTGTTCCAGAATGAACGTGGCATGCAGGGACCCAGGTGTCGGGGGGCTCCAGGCTTGAGACAAGAGTCCTGGGGTAGGGACCCTGCATGGCGGGGTCAGGGGTCAAGGCCGTGACACAGAGAAAAGGGTGGGCAGAGGCATCAGCTCTGGCCCGTCTACCTCACCCACGGACCTAAGTCCCCAGAGGCACAAGTGTGGCCCCCTTGCCCTCCATTTCCCCAGCCCCAAGCCCATCACAGGCCCCGGAAGGTTATGCAAGGGGTTTGGTGAATGAGGGTGGGTGGTCTCACACGTGGCATCACGCCCTCCCCCAGATCACTCGCCCCCCGGATCACTCGCCCCCCGGCTTGGAGGGCCACCNCGCGGTTTCAGGCTGAGACCCAGCTGACAGGGGCAGCCAGAGCTGGGTCCAGAAGAGAAAGGCAATGACAGACGTGGGACCACAGACGGCACATGGAGATAAAGGACAGGAAAGAGTTCAGAGCTCAGGCCCCTGGGACAGCACGCGACAGGAGGCCCCAGCAGCGGGCCACGCCTGCACTGACATAGGTTTGTGGCCGGTCAGAAACTGCAGTTTAGCTGGGGTCCTGCACGGCCTCGGGCAGGGAAGACCACAGCGAGGGGCCCAGGAAAGGGGTGGGTCAGCCAGGCAGCCCCGCACCCACCCCGTCTGCATCCCCCTGTCTGCAGCTGTCCTGAGGCAGAATCTGGCCTGGGACACACACGCGGGCCTGGGGCTGTCCTCAGCACTCTTACCTCTAGCCTGGGTACAGGACACGGAGCTCGGGGTCCCGTGAGCAGCCACGCAACAGGCTCATAGGCCTAGGGACTGGGGCAGCACAGTGGCCTCACTGCACTCCCTTCTGTCCTCAAACAGCTAGTCCCTGGTCCTCTTGGGGGCTTCTGCCCCGGGCAGCCAGGCCCCATGACACTCGGGCACCTGTCAGAGTCAGCAAGGCTGCAGGCTCCGTCCCACCACAGCACCGAGGCCATGACGGACAGCTGGGATATTGCTGAGAAACACTAGGGGGAGAGCGGCTCTCAGAGGACCCGCTGCACTGCTCAGACCCGAGGCTGTTCCTCCTGTCCCCAGAAGGACTGAACTTGGGGGCATCTGCCTCCTGGCAGGAAGGGGGAGGTGGGCAGGCTCAGGCGTTCACGGGCTGGCAACAGATTCCCGCCACTATAGCCCCACGTTCGGGAGGCTGAGAGTCAGGGGCCCCCCGAGCTGTGGGGAGGGACAGGGGCCTGGCTCTCACCTGCGCTGTGGACATTATTCCATTCCATTCTTTCTCCAGAAGCCCCATGAGAGGGACGTGGAGCTCCAGTTTCTTCCCGGGGTGCCCTGAAACTCAGAGCCCCCACAGGGGCTTGCCTGGGCCTCCCTGCTGGGAAGTGGCCACACTGGAGGCCCGGCTCTCGTGGGACGTCATGCTGGGACCGGGGCCAGGCCGACGGACCGAGCTGTGCAGAGCACCTGCCAGCCCCACACATGTGCCGATGCCAGCAAGGACCCTTCCGCTCAAAGCGTCTGGAACAGAGCTCCCAGTGTCCCCGAACTCCAGCCGTCCAGTTGCTCCCAGTGTCCCCCGAACTCCAGCCGTCCAGTTGCTCCCAGTGTCCCCCGAACTCCAGCCGTCCAGTTGCTCCCAGTGTCCCCCGAACTCCAGCCGTCCAGTTGCTCCCAGTGTCCCCCGAACTCCAGCCGTCCAGTTGCTCCCAGTGTCCCCGAACTCCAGCCGTCCAGTTGCTCCCAGTGTCCCCCGAACTCCAGCCGTCCAGTTGCTCCCAGTGTCCCCCGAACTCCAGCCGTCCAGTTGCTCAGGACGGCAGCATCCTCGGGCCTCCTGCACCCACAGCCCTCGGCCGATCCCCCCGCAGGTCTCTTACTCCTCCATACAGAACCCTGCCTCTCTCCACTGCTCCACGGCTCCCCCGTGCCAGCAGCCGCTCCCCCTGCCTGGATTCTCCCAGGGCCCCCCAGCCGGTCACTCCGTGTGTCCTCTCCACCCACTGGCTACAACGTCCCTGTTAAGATGGGAGTCTGTGTCCTGCTTCCGGTAATGTGGGGGCGGCAGCAACGAGACCAGCCCCCCTGCACACACAGAGTTAACTAGTCTGGGTAAGACACCAACAACCACCTGAGGCACGGGACAGGGCCCACGCTGGAAGAAGACACAGTCTTCGATCAGGTGCCATGTGTTTCTTTTCCTTCTTTACTTGTTTTTTTTTTTTTTTAACAGCTTTCTATGTGAGCACAGGCCCCACTCCACTGAGGCTGGATGGCCAACACTCAGACAGAAACCCTGACCTTCCTGGCTTAAAGAACTGGAGAACAAACCTGGAGTCAGCCGGAGCCTTGAGCATGGACGGGGCATCCTGGGAAGGAGGATGAGCTCCGAAACCACATGTGCGCCCCGGGCACCTCTCTGCATGCCCA
Source organism: Ursus maritimus (assembly GCF_017311325.1). Taxonomy (NCBI): domain Eukaryota; kingdom Metazoa; phylum Chordata; class Mammalia; order Carnivora; family Ursidae; genus Ursus; species Ursus maritimus. Next base: position 58,557,788 of record NW_024424119.1, read on the forward strand.
GGACAGACTGCGCAGCCAGCAGGCCTGGGAGGAAGGAAAGGACATTTGCGTCCCAGCAAACACACCGTGCTCAAAGTCTGAATCCAGCCAAGGACACTGACTGCTGGAAACTCTCCGGAGGAACAAGATAGGATCCAGACTCTAAATCACGCCATGCACGGTGTCCTGGATACAATCCCACCAGCAAATACACAGAGGACAAGCCCACGCTGAGAACGCCGGAGCTGGAGTCACCTCACCAGACATCCAAGCCCTGTGGCAAAGGCCCGTGTTCAAGGGCACGAAGGAACAGTATGATCATGAGGAACGAAGACAGGGGGTGGTCTGAGGACATGGAGCAGCTGTAAAAGGAAACAAACAGAAATCCCAGAACTCACCGCACACACATCAGATGAAAACCCCCCGGACGGTCTTCACGGCAGCATGGAGATGTGGGAAGTCGGTGAACTCAAAGACAGATCTGTAGGAACTGTCCGATCTAAAAACCAAAGAGGAGAAAGACTGAGGGGACATGAGCAGCACATCAGGAATCCGTGTGAGGGGAGCGCAGGCCCACTACCTCACTGCAGTTTCAAGGCAGAGAACGGAGGGACGTGGGGGACACATTTAAAGAAATCATGGATGGAAAAAATCCCATATTTGGCATGAGATGTGAACTGGTAGATTCTAGAACTCCAGAACCTCCAGCAGAAGCAGCACAGGGAAAAGCACCCCCACATACACCTGTTCACAAGCACCTGCCTCGCGTGACCCATTGGGAACCCCAACAGTTGGGGAGCGGTGACGTCTCATCAGAAACCGTGCAGGCCACAGAACACGGACCAGCACCAACGAAGGCCAGAAGAAGAAACAAACACAAGACTCTAATCCTTCATGCACGAAAGCGGAACGCAAGCTCGCAAGGCTGTGTCTGTGCTCTGCCCCCACCTCATCGCAGGGGCGGGGGGGCCTCAGACCCAGCTAGCTCACTGCGCCCGCCCTGCCCCCCCTGCGCTCAGCCCTCCCCCTGCACTCAGTCACTGCCCCCTCTGCTCACAGGTCACCTTCTCGGGTGAGCTTTCCCTTCCAGCCTAGACCTGGAAGGGCTCCCCACTTTGTGTCTTCCTCGTAGCGTCTCCTCCACAGAAAGTAGCATTTGTAATACCCCATCGAGTCCTGACGTGTCCGACCCCAAGCGGCAGGTGCGGGCCTCCGGTCGGCAGGGGTTCCTGTGGGCACACACAGGCACTCCACGAGTCTGGCCAAAACAAAGAGATGAGGACCTACCGTTTCAGATTCCTTGAAGATTAAGAAAGGCACTGATTCCCCTGATGTCCGTCTGTAAGGTTTTCACCGTGGATGTGAACCACGAAGGGAAGACCTTGCCTCCGAGGGGCACCTGAGCTCAGGCTGGGCTCCCCTTCTCTGCACAGCATGGCGCCCGTGGGGGGACCCAATCAACCGAGCACCTGCTGCCCGGCCGTGAGGGGGCCGGCCGGCTCTCGGGAGCCGCGAGCTCCACGGGCAAGCGGGGCCGGCCACCACTGCCCGTGCAGGACTCCCCCGTCAGTCCAGTTTCTCTCCAACTGTCGAGGGGTCAGAGCCATGCAGGGGCCGAGGCTCTGCCACCATTTCTGCCTCCTCCTCCTCTTGCCCGATGTCACCCCCTGAAGTCACGCTCCGGGCCGGCCGTAAGGCGCTCCCATGGCCTGGGCGACTGAGAAGCCCGTTCTCTCGCGGCTTTGGAGGCCAGAGGTCCACCATCAGGCCAGGGGGGTTGGTTCCTTTGGGCAGCTCTTGTGGAGGACCCACCCCAGGCGTCTCACAGCCCTTGCAGATGCCGGCGATCCTGGGCTGGTGGACGCCTCGCTCCCCCATCTGCCTCCCCCCCAGGTGCCTGTGTCCCAGCCTCCCTCTTCCTGCGGACACCTGGCGCACTGCCTTTAGGGCCCACCCTACCCCAGCAGGACCTCACCTTCGTTACATCTGCAGAGGCCACATTCCCAAATAAGCTCACATTCTGAGCACCTAGGGGTTAGGACTTCCACGTATCTTTTGGGGGGACATAGCTGGACCCCCAGCACCCCCCCAGACTATTTACACTCCTGACTCCATCACCTCCCAGCTGCCATCACAAGGGATAAACACGCAGCTCACGGCAATGCTGGGAGATCAGCAGGTGACAGCTGTGGGGGACGAGCCAAGCTTGGGGGTCAGTGGTCACCATGGGATCCTGCTCCCTCCCCTCCCGCCAGCCTGACCCCGGGAGAGGCAGGCCACAAGAAAACTGCCTCTCATCGTGGGACCTTCTCAGCCCAGCTCTGGGGGCGGAGGCGGGGACGGGGGATGTCCTTCGTGCTGGAGCAGAACCCAGGCCCTGTAACTCCCTGCAACCCGGTCAGGAAGGCTGGGCAGGGGGCTCCCTAGGGAAAATGCTGCACGGTCCCTCCCAGTCCTCCAGTCTGGGCAGAGGGGATGGGACGGCGGCTACAGGGCCGTGGCGTCCGAGAGCAGGGGGAGTGCTGGTCAGGTGCTGGGGGGCAGGAACTAAGTGCTACACACTGAGGTTTAAACAAAAGCGATTTCCTCTCTCCCAGTCGGGAGGCCAGAAGCCTGGGATGGAGGTGCCGGCCTGGCTGTTGCCACTGAAGGGTCTGTCCCGGGCTCTCCCTGCTCCTGGGGGTCCTGCCGCTGCGGCACCAAATCCCTAGTCTCCACTTGGTGTCTCCCTGTGTGAACCTCGTGCCCCAGTGCCCCCTGTTCCCGAGGACACCTGTCATCCTGGGTCAGGGCCCCATTCCAGCATGACATCATCTGAACTAATAACACCTGGAATGACACTGGTTTCAAGTGAGGTCACATTCTGAGGTCCTGGGGGTGAGGACCGCCACATACGGATCTGGGGGTTGGAATCACAATTCAGCTCACAGACGTCAGTCACTGTCCCCGGCCTGAGGAGGGCTGCGGGTTCCCGGGGCCTGCAGGACCCATTGTAACGGGGGCACCCTTGGTTCCTGCACCCCACGGCTCAACCCCAGGGTCTCCCTGCTCACAGCCCCTGTTCACCAGCTGCGTTCCGGCAACGTGGCAGGCACGGAGGGTATGCCAAGGTGACTCCAGCACCCTTCAGGCCCAGGAAGTTGGCCCAGCCCACGGCTGGTTGTTGATTTTGGAAACTGGCTGTATGGAAACATGACATTTTTTTGGTGTCCAAAGCAACCAAGAAGAGAGTACGCAAAAGCTGGCTAACATTAAGATCAAGTCATCAGCAGTAAGAGTCCCCACTTCCCCGCTGGGACGGGGCAGGAGCCCTTACCACGTGATCTCACCTGGCTATGTAGACAGGCCACGGGGCCCGGTCACCAGAGCCTGCCAGTCCCCAGCTGTCGCCAAACCCAGATAGACGGTGCTGTCAACATGCAGTTCCTACTGCTGACCGTAGGCCTGGCGCTGGTCTGCGGCCTCCAGGCTCAGGAGGAGCCCCCGGAGAACCTGGAGGAGGTGAGCACAAGGGGGCCGGCTGCTCCCAGGGGGCGAGTGGGGCTGGAGGCGGTCAAACCCTGAGTGAGCATCGCGGACTGTGGGTGGCCTGCCCCTGGCTGAGGCGGGGGCCTTCTGGGGGTTGTCCAGGGAGCAGGACAGCAGGTTAGAATCGTGGTCCCAGGCAGCCAGACTCCCCCCAACTGAGTCTGCGCAAGGAAGCAGGGCTGAGAGGCCTGTGCTCCCTGGTCAGCCCCGTCCGACACTGCTGGGTGCCATCGCCCTTAGCAGACCACAGACAGACCCGGGTCATGACATAGGACGGAGCCTAGACACCACACTCGGTGACTTGTAAATGAGCCGTAGGGCAAGTCCATGGTGGGGGCCGCCCGTGGGGGAGTCCAAAGGTGACACTGGGAGCTGGAGCGCCTGCCATGGTCTTGGAAGGAGCCCTGAGCTCAGTCCACAAGGGAATGAAGCATCCCCTGGGGTCGAGGGGGCGAGTGCTGGGCACGGGGTCCGTGGGGCCAGAAGCCTGGACACACCTCCTTCCCACGGCCCCACATACCAGCTGGTCCAATGGCCCAAGAAGGGGCAGGTGCCGCACACGGGGGCCGTCCTTGAATCTGCCAGCCTCACCGGCATCACAGGGCCTTGCTGGGCACTGTGGGAGTGGACGCCGGGCACGGAGGCAGGGGGCCAGAGGAGGGCAGGGTCCAGGCCTCACTCTGTCCTCTCGTGGCCCCACAGCTGTCTGGGATCTGGTACACTGCCGCCCTGGCCTCCAACAACTCGGCCCTGATCGAGCCCGGAGGGCACTTCAGGGTTTTCGTCAACAGCCTGAGCACGAGTGATGGCAACCTGAACGGGCAGATGCTCATACCGTGGGTGCAGGGCACAAGGGGCTCGGGCACGGCGGCGGAGTGGGGTGGACAGGGCGGCCCCGGGGAGGGGACGGGGACACTGATCCACAGGAGAAGCAGCAGAGGTCTGATCCCAGACCCCTCGCTGCTGTGTGGCCTCGGCCACCATCCAGCCCCCTCTGGGCACGGGGTCTCGAGCACTGGGACCTGGGCTTGTGCGGGTCAAGTGCAGGTGTGCGCGCCGTGGGGGGTGGGGGTGCTGCGGTCGCTGGCGCGTTCCCTCAGCTGCTGCTGCTAACGCAGCGTCCAGGAATCCAAGGAGGCCAGAGCCTGGAGGCACAGCCCAGGGGCAAGGAGGACCAAGGTCACCTTCGAGGGGATCGAATGGATGCGTTCACCAAACTCCTAGAAGCCCACACGGAAAGCAGTGACTGTCACTACGGGCAAATTACACTTTCACGTAAAACGGGGAAAGGGCCTGGCGGACGGAGTGAACCAGCTGCCTTTGTCTGCAGGCAGGAAGACGGGTGCGAGAAGGTGTCCCTCACCGTGTACAAGACCGAGACCAACAACAAATTCAAACTGGAGTGTACGTATGTGTGGGCAACAGGCCCCCAGGGCACAGCCTCCCGGAGGTCTGGCTCTTGGGCTTGAAGCCCTGAGACAGGACCCAGCAGCTCCATGCCTGAGGGGTGGGCAGGCGCCGGAACTTGGGCCCCCAGCCCGGCTCTCGGGGGACAGAGCCTGCTCCCACACCCAGGCCCCCACGAGGCTGGGCGGGACGCGGAGCACTGCCCCTAGGCACAGGAAGTGCACAGGGGTCCCCCCAGCTGGGCAGGCAGCCACCCATCTCCCAGCCTCCCTCAGCCCCGATGTCCTCGGGCAGTTTGGGGACACGACGATTTCTACCTGAAGGAGGCTCAGCCCCCAGCAGTACCTGGTTCTCTACATCATCAACCACAACAACGACGAGACCAACCTGGTGGCCAACCTGCTGGGTGCGTGTGGTCCCCTCAGAGACGCCCACACGCGCAGGACTCAGTCTGGCCAGCGCGTGGGCAGTGGGCTGTTGCCCCCCAGCAGCAGAAGTCTCCAGAGCCTCCCTGAAGGCTCCGCCCACAGCCACGCCCCCACTCAGCCTCACCCACGGCACTCCCCCCCCTCCCCGCACACACTCGCTCACACGGCCCTCTCACCAGGACCGTCCCGCGACCAGGGCTCAACCTCCACACTGCTCTGGGCAAGGGGAAGAAGGGACAGTCCCCTCCTCCTGTGTCATCCCAAGGGGAA
>NW_024424119.1:58563858-58565348 GCF_017311325.1 Ursus maritimus
ACCGCCCAGGGACCAGGGCTCAACCTCCACACTGCTCTGGGCAAGGGGAAGAAGGGACAGTCCCCTCCTCCTGTGTCATCCCAAGGGGAAGAGGAGTCTCTCCTCCCCACACCAGCCCTGATTTCCCACCAAGACACGGACTCCCCTCCCGGTCCCAGAGAGCACAGCACCCTGACCCCCACAGCATCCAATGCCCCCAGGCCCCTGGCCCCCACCCCCCACAGCACCAGGCAGACCCCACCTCCCTTGTCCCCCGCAGTCCGGGACCCCAGCACGCAGCAGGACTTCCTGCAGACTTTCGAGTCCGCCTGTGAAGACCTCGGCCTGCGCCAGGATCAGATTCTGGTTGTGAACGCTGGCGGTGAGGCCTACTACTCTCCCACACCCTCGGGTCCCCTCGGGTCAGCAGCCACCATTGGGCAGGGGCCGGGCAGGGGTCAGGCAGGGACTCACCCCAGGTCACTGTGCCCCCTCAGATCGCTGCGACAGTTTCAGAGACTAAGGCCGTCGGCCCCGGGCAGGTGAGTGGTGCCGCTCCAGACCTGGGCCCCCAGGCTTCTGCAGGCCTGAGTTACACGGCTGGGGGGGAGGGGGGGTAGGCAGATGGAGCCCCTGCCCAGCCCCCGAGCTGCCTCTCAGAGCCCAGACCTGCCCCCCACCTCCCATGCTGTCCCTTCCCTGATCCCCACCCCGTGCGCAGAGCCAAGAAGCAGGGTCTCGTCAGCATGGGGACTCGGACCTACAGGTTCGGGGACACTCTGCTCAGTGCCCCCTCTCTCCTCTGCAAACCCTCCAGGGATTCCAGCAAGAACACCCACCTGTGCTTCTGTGTGCCGCCCTGTCCGGCCCCGTCCCTGCTCCCTGCCTGGCCAGGCACACACTCCACCCAGCCCCATGCTGTGGTCCCCCCTTGCACAATAAAGGACGTTCCTTTCAAAAGATGACTGCCCGGTCAGTCAAAATTGTCCAGGGGTCGTTTCTTCTGGGGCTGCAGAAACGAGCAAAGAAAAAGACAAACTATCTTCCCCAATCAGAGCGCGTGAGCAGAGGAGCCAGAGCCCTTCCCCAAGCTGCGTGCCCACGGAACTCGGGCACAAACTGTTGCCAAGTGACAAGGAACGTGATCATTACAGTCTCACCCTTTCAAGTGTGCAAACATGCACTGTGAGGACTCTTGGCTTGAAATAACAGAAAACCTTACACACACACACAGATTTAGCAGCACACGGACTGTATTGGCTCTTACACGTGAAAGGTGCTGAGGCATCACTGCTTCAGGCATGGCTGTATCCAGGGGCAGAAGAGCCATCTTTCTCTGTCTCTTGCCTCTTCTTTCTTTCCTTGTTGGCTCCCTTCTCCGGCTGCCTGTACGGCTGCCAGCAGCCACGGACCACCTCCCCCTTCCTCAAGATACAGCGTAATGAGCTCATACTTCTCTCCAAAGTCCCTGCGGAGGCCTCTGCCCTGACGCCTGTGGGCTGCCCAGGTCC
>NW_024424119.1:58565358-58574548 GCF_017311325.1 Ursus maritimus
ACGCGGAGCACTGCCCCTAGGCACAGGAAGTGCACAGGGGTCCCCCCAGCTGGGCAGGCAGCCACCCATCTCCCAGCCTCCCTCAGCCCCGATGTCCTCGGGCAGTTTGGGGACACGACGATTTCTACCTGAAGGAGGCTCAGCCCCCAGCAGTACCTGGTTCTCTACATCATCAACCACAACAACGACGAGACCAACCTGGTGGCCAACCTGCTGGGTGCGTGTGGTCCCCTCAGAGACGCCCACACGCGCAGGACTCAGTCTGGCCAGCGCGTGGGCAGTGGGCTGTTGCCCCCCAGCAGCAGAAGTCTCCAGAGCCTCCCTGAAGGCTCCGCCCACAGCCACGCCCCCACTCAGCCTCACCCACGGCACTCCCCCCCCTCCCCGCACACACTCGCTCACACGGCCCTCTCACCAGGACCGTCCCGCGACCAGGGCTCAACCTCCACACTGCTCTGGGCAAGGGGAAGAAGGGACAGTCCCCTCCTCCTGTGTCATCCCAAGGGGAAGAGGAGTCTCTCCTCCCCACACCAGCCCTGATTTCCCACCAAGACACGGACTCCCCTCCCGGTCCCAGAGAGCACAGCACCCTGACCCCCACAGCATCCAATGCCCCCAGGCCCCTGGCCCCCACCCCCCACAGCACCAGGCAGACCCCACCTCCCTTGTCCCCCGCAGTCCGGGACCCCAGCACGCAGCAGGACTTCCTGCAGACTTTCGAGTCCGCCTGTGAAGACCTCGGCCTGCGCCAGGATCAGATTCTGGTTGTGAACGCTGGCGGTGAGGCCTACTACTCTCCCACACCCTCGGGTCCCCTCGGGTCAGCAGCCACCATTGGGCAGGGGCCGGGCAGGGGTCAGGCAGGGACTCACCCCAGGTCACTGTGCCCCCTCAGATCGCTGCGACAGTTTCAGAGACTAAGGCCGTCGGCCCCGGGCAGGTGAGTGGTGCCGCTCCAGACCTGGGCCCCCAGGCTTCTGCAGGCCTGAGTTACACGGCTGGGGGGGAGGGGGGGTAGGCAGATGGAGCCCCTGCCCAGCCCCCGAGCTGCCTCTCAGAGCCCAGACCTGCCCCCCACCTCCCATGCTGTCCCTTCCCTGATCCCCACCCCGTGCGCAGAGCCAAGAAGCAGGGTCTCGTCAGCATGGGGACTCGGACCTACAGGTTCGGGGACACTCTGCTCAGTGCCCCCTCTCTCCTCTGCAAACCCTCCAGGGATTCCAGCAAGAACACCCACCTGTGCTTCTGTGTGCCGCCCTGTCCGGCCCCGTCCCTGCTCCCTGCCTGGCCAGGCACACACTCCACCCAGCCCCATGCTGTGGTCCCCCCTTGCACAATAAAGGACGTTCCTTTCAAAAGATGACTGCCCGGTCAGTCAAAATTGTCCAGGGGTCGTTTCTTCTGGGGCTGCAGAAACGAGCAAAGAAAAAGACAAACTATCTTCCCCAATCAGAGCGCGTGAGCAGAGGAGCCAGAGCCCTTCCCCAAGCTGCGTGCCCACGGAACTCGGGCACAAACTGTTGCCAAGTGACAAGGAACGTGATCATTACAGTCTCACCCTTTCAAGTGTGCAAACATGCACTGTGAGGACTCTTGGCTTGAAATAACAGAAAACCTTACACACACACACAGATTTAGCAGCACACGGACTGTATTGGCTCTTACACGTGAAAGGTGCTGAGGCATCACTGCTTCAGGCATGGCTGTATCCAGGGGCAGAAGAGCCATCTTTCTCTGTCTCTTGCCTCTTCTTTCTTTCCTTGTTGGCTCCCTTCTCCGGCTGCCTGTACGGCTGCCAGCAGCCACGGACCACCTCCCCCTTCCTCAAGATACAGCGTAATGAGCTCATACTTCTCTCCAAAGTCCCTGCGGAGGCCTCTGCCCTGACGCCTGTGGGCTGCCCAGGTCCTGCCCCTCCTGTGTTCATCTCCAAATGGAGAAAGGTGATGCTCTTGTGCTTCTGGGCAACCAGGCCCGAGTCACGCGTCCTCCCTAGAGTCCAGGGGTGGGGGCGGATCACCCAAAGCCCAGGACCCAAGAAGACAGAGGGTGGTCCTCATGAGGACATGCTTGGTGGGGGGGGCAGAGGCACAGGTCCTGCTTGGGTCCACACCGCATGGGCTGCAACCTTTGTCCTGCATCCCCTCCCAGTGATGTCACTGCACTTTGATCCCCAAACACCCTGACCCCCCAGGGCCCAACCAGGACCCTGGTCACAGCGGCCGCTCCAGGTCAAAGGGTAGGACCTGGGGGTTCCTCTCATCGGGGGAGAGGAGAAATCTGGAAGACCCCTCCGTGAGCAAGACCGAGGGCAAGCTCCTATGTCTGCCCTCTCGGTGGGTGTGGGGCCACGTGGAGTTACTGCCGGAAGATGCACAGGAGGGGCTCCAGCCGGCAGAAAGTGAGGGCTCCCCACCCACTGGGACAATCCCCTCGGAGCACGGGGCAAGGCTGCCCGGCTGCCCGTCCTGTGTGGGCGCCCAGGGGCCAGGCCGTCAGGATGAGCAGTCCCGGGGGTCCATCCGCCCCGCAGCTCTGACGAAGTCCTCCCCGTGGACTCTGCTTCGGGTCCACACACGGGCCAGCTCCCAGGGCAACACATGGAGACTACAAAGCAGCGATTCACCAAAGAAAAACCCGAGTAGCCCATAGAAATACGCACGTGTGCCTGAGCCGCTAGCGGAGAGTCGCTGAGTAAAGCAGTAAGGGACCTGTTGTCCACCAGCAGCTCCGCAGAGACGAAGACAGCTCAAGAGCTGTTCACAGGATTCGGAACAAATGGCAGCTCCGAGTTGGACACAGGCACATTCTTGGAGCCAGAGGCCCCACTGAGACGGGGAAACCATCCTACAGCATCGCCTCCACTTTAAGAAGCCAACGCGGTTCCCACACGCTCCCCATCACTAGAGAAGGTTCGGGGAGACGAAGACCAGGGCAAAAGAAAGAGCGGACGGTCTGCAGCGAGCAAGGCCAAGAAGTCTCTGAGACGGACCGAGACCCGAAGATGGCACCACACTGCCCGCCCAGGAGACGAGCTGCCCCGAGGGCGAGAAGGAGCGCAGATGCGAGAAAGTTATGACAAGACAAACGTGAAACCAAATCAAAGATGAGACACGGCTGCTCACTTTGTATTAATGATCTTTTTTACCATTTGTCGCGTCCAGGCACAACGAACTGTGACCAGAGCTTCAGAAACAAGAGGCATGAGGCTGGCCTCAACGGCAGGCGAAGGCCGAGGCCCGAGGAGGCCAGGTGGACCCGCAGGCCAGGTCCAGGAACAGCACCAAGCATCGGGGACGCTGGGACAGAGGCCCAGCCCGGGGTGTCTGCTACCTCTTCCCCCTTGAGGGACCCACAGCAAACACATCCACCTGCATGGGGCCAAGGCTACCCACGCACACCCAAGGGATGCCAGGCCACGTGCAGCTTGGACCACAGCGGGAGAGGAGGCAGGACGCAGCCCCCAAACCGTGCCAGTGATCAAGGGTGGGGGCACTGGGGTGCAGCTCACTTGTGTGGACACTCTGCTCTCAGGAAGCCAGAGTCCGGGAAGGCGTGGGGGTGACGTGCAGCAATTGTAGAGCCCCTGGGGACTGGGGGTGACACACTGACCCACAGCTTGGGGAATGCACCGAGCGGAGCCAGGGACAGCGTCCTGGGCGGGAAAGAGTGAACTAGACAGGGAACTCCTCTGGGCCCTTGAGAAGACTGCAGAAGGTGAAGAGGCTGTTGGTCCATTGTCTGGGGTAGGGCAAGCGCCTGGCCGGCCCACCACCAATGACAGCCCACCCTGCTGCCATGCCTGTGGTCCCGCGTCCCTTTCACACAGCCCCTCCCACACCAGAGCCAGCTTGGAAGAGCTCCCTGCCTCTGTTTCCCTACACGTTCCACGGCTGCCAGCCTGCTGGTCACGCCCAGCTGCCCGGAGCGCTCACTGAATTCCGGAGCAGGAACACGACACACTGGGCATGGGGCAGGACAAAGCCCTCGGTGCCACCCGCAGATCTCTGCCCAGCAGGAACAGGGCACCAGCTATCACTCTTCAAGACGAAGAGGTCAACACGCTCCCCACTGGAGCTGACAAGCTCACCGTGGATGCTGAACCCGCCCCGGGGGATGGCTGGGGCCACTGGGGAACTCCCGGCCCAGGAAGTGCTGTCTAGACCGGTCTCCTGATAGCCGGGCCCCAGGGGTCCATGCAGGGTTCAGGGCGCCCCTGGGACCCTGTGCAAGAGTAACATTTTACAACTGAGTGCACCTTTCGGTGAGAGGCCATTTGCTCTCTGCCCACACCGGGCTCCGTGACCCAGAATAGAAAGATTTCTCCCTGAAATGAGGGTGTGCCCCTAAGTGCCATCCGCCAGCTGGCCTGGGCCCTGGGCAAGTTCGGGGTGGGAGTGGGGACCGGGACCAGTAGGCAAGGAGGGGGTGGGGATCGGGAGCCTCAGAGAGGGGCTGCAGGGTGCACGGGCTGGGCCCAAGCAGACGCTCCCACCCCTGCGCGAGGAGGCTGGGCAGTGGAGGCCATGGGCTCTGCGTTCACCGGGCGACCCCTGGCCTCTCTGACTCGGAGCTCCTCTGCCCAGCTCTGGAGGTCAGAAGTCCGAGATCCGTCTCACTGGGCTAAAACCAAGGGGCCAGCAGGGCCCTGCTCCCTCCAGAGGCTCTCGGGAGGACCCGTGTCCTCACCTGCTTCTAGGGCGGCATTCCTCCCTTCGTGGCCCTTCCTCCTTCTTCAGAGGCAGGAGCAAAGCACCTTCAAACCCCCCACGGGCAAATTCCTCCTTTGGTGTCAAATACCCCACTGCTTCCCTGCTCTAAAGACCCCTGCAGCTCCGTATAGAGTCCAGCAGGTGATCCAGGAACACCCCCTGCCCCCAGGATGCCTCATGTACTCACATCCACAGAGACACCTGTTCCACGTAAGGTCATGTCCACATGGGGACAGGCCTTCTCCGCGGTCCTCCCACAGTAACCGCTAGAACCATGAGACAGAGCCAGTAGAGACCCAGATGTGAGCAGACGTGACCGCGTGCATATCCACGGAACGCTGCCGTCAGCACGGCACACAGAACACCTGTCCCTCAGGGGCACGGGGCATCCACGCCCACACACCACGGCTTGCACCAACACGTGCAAGCCTCGGCACGTTGCAGAGGTCGAAATCATGCAAGACAAATCCCTTTTGTCTTTGGTTGCTGAATTGTTTCCATAGAATGATTGACCGTACTGCCATTTAACGGGAAAAAATCAAGTCACGTACATCCGACAAAGCTCACAGGCAGGATCTCTAAAGAACTCCGACAAATCAACAGCAAACCACCCAACTAGAAAAACAGGCAGTGAAGGGGAACGGGCACTTCACAAAAGAAAACGTGTACATGCGTGGCCAGCAGGTCCACGGAAAGGTGCTCAGCACCGTTAGTCATCAGAGACACGAAGCAAAGCCAAGGTGTCCTGCCGCTTCTCACCCACAAAACGGCTAAAATTAAGGGCTGACTCATCCAAGCCTGACAATAATGTGAAGCAGGAACTCTCCAGTGCGGTCGGTGGGATGCAACGTGGCACAGCTACGTTGGGGAGTTTGGGGAGTTTTAATAACACTGGAAGCACATCTGCTCGTGACCCAGCAACTCTGCTCCTAACATTTCAGTAAATAGTTTTTCATTTACTATTTAGTATGGAATATTTGTTCAGTGTTTAGTACTATTTTGTACTTAGCACCTAAATAAATGGGAACGAGTGGCCGAAGCCAGAAGGAACCTGGAGCACCCACTGACAGCGGAGCGGAGGGATGACCTGCGGGACGGCCTCACCCAGGACGCTACGTGGGGGGAAAGGGACCAACACAACCCGACGGGGGACACGGACCGCAGCCGTGGGCAAGGACCCCCCACGCCTGCTGGTGGTTATGACATCACCACGCTCATGGACACACACACATGCCCGCTGCTGGTGGGCAAGGACCCCCCACGCCTGCTGGTGGTTATGACATCACCACGCTCACGGACACACAGACACATACACACGGACACACACACATGCCCGCTGCTGGTGGGCACGTGTAACGGTACGGCTGCTGTGGGAAACAGTGGCAGTTTCCCGACAGATGAAACCCAGAGCCAGGACGTGGTCCAGCAATTCCACTTCTGAAAGCCGGGACTCAGATCCATGCACACGCGCCTGTGAGCGTCACGACTCAGCACAGCCAGACGGTAGAGACGACCCAACCCACGCATGCGGCGTGGAATACCACCACGCCAGCCCACAAAAGGTCAAATCCCATAGGGTTCCATGAGCGTGGTCGTAATCACGGAGACAGAGAGCGGGAAGCTGGGGGCCGGGGCAGGGGACAGGAGGGTCCGTGCTTCCTGGGGACAGAGTTCCAGTCTGGGAAGAGCAGAAAGTTCTGGAGACGGACGGCGGTGCCGGTGGCACACCATGGTGAGTGCACCCCACGCCACGGAGACGTGCGTTTCAAACAGTTATGATGGCGGATCTTCCGTGATGTAGATGCGACCACAATAAAACAAATTCATTCGTTCAGAAAGTCACGTGGGTGAATCTTACAAACATAGCACTTCACCAAAAACAACGGGATACAAACACTGTGTCCTGTATGACACGATTTTTATAATCTTCAAACACAGTCAAAATGAAAAGGTGCTAGGGACGCACAGTGGGTGGGGGAAGGGGCCTCCAGAGATTCAGGGTGGGGTCACACCGGCAGGGGTGCCCCGTGGCGGGGCGGACATGGGAAGACCAGACTCACCTGAGACAGCGGCCTCAGCGACCAGGCGGGCTGAACCCTGGGAGCCACGTGGCATCTCGGCGCTAAGTGCTCGTAATGAAAAGCTAACGTCCGGCTTCTTGGCTGGACACGTCCACCGTGCCGGTGGCACTGCGGGTGTGCACGTGCTTCAAGGACACAGCAGTGTCAGAGGTCATTCTGGGAGGATGGCCAGCAAGGGCAGGCTACGTACCCCCATCCCAAGATGCCTCGCTAGATGGGGGACACCCTCCTGCAGATGTGAGCCCGGGCTCACGATGGGCAGGCAGGTGACACTCGACAGCCTCGCCTCAGGCACCTGCAGGGCGGGATGAGTGAGGGGCATCTGAGGGCTCTGGATTCCGCTCGCCTAAAAGATGGGGGGCTGGGAGAGCCCCAGGGGCTGGAAGTGCAGGGCCACTGCAGTGACCACCTTCGGGACAGCCACGGCCAGCCCCTGGCTGAGCCTCTGCCCCAGGCATCGGCCCCCTGGCTGCTGCAGAGCCAGGCTGTGACTCTCTCCTGTTAGCGGCTGCCCCGTGTTCTCGGTCCTGCCCCGGCGCAGCGACCTCCACGCAGCCTGGAAGGCAGATGACGCAGAGTGGGCACGTGGACACAAAGTGCGCGGCCAGCACCCACGGCTGGCTGAGGTCACCTGGGCCCTGGGACAAGGATGAACACACCAATCCCCACACCTGCCACGAGGACAGAGAACACGAGCGTGTGACCTGCTGTGCCAGGCCAGAGGCCACCAGACGCCAGCTTTTGTTTTTGAAAATTAGCATCTCGGGAACCTTTGTTCAAGTGCTAAATGCCGCTGTGGGCCTGGGCCCCGGGGGACAGTAACTGCTGCCAGGAGCCTGGCTGGGAAGGACCCTTCTGGGAGGGGCACTCACCATCAGTCCCCGACGAGGACGTCCCGGCAGAGAGCAGGGCGATGGGGGTGAAGGCCCCGCGTCTAGGCTGACCCTGTGCCCTGGTCTGAGACGGGGCGAGGTGCCTGTGCCTTCCCCGAGGGGCCGCTGGCACAGGGTGGCTGGGAGCCAGTATTCCAGAAGCACGCTAGCCTGGCCAGGAGGCCTGCCTGGGCTTGACAACAAGGACAGAGGCAGCCAGCTGAGCCCCGGAGCCAGGCAGGGGCAGTTGTGGGACCTGACTTGTCACCAGCGCTCATGGCATGCCCTGGAGTGACCCGTCCACCTCATTTCCACGACTACAGAAACAAGAAAGGGCTTGGCGAGCCGGTGTCGGGCACGCACGGCCCAACCTGGCACAAGGTAACTACTGCCAGGCAGGTTAGCCTCCTGGGGACCATCACACGGCACCACACACAGGGCATAACATGACAGAACTGCCCCCCGCCCCGCCCCGGTCTGGAGACCAGACAGCCAAGCCCCAGGTGTCCACAGCTCTGAGCCCTTCCGAGGCTCTGAGGGAGAACTGCCCCTTGCCTCTGCCGGGCTTGGTGGGGCCCGTGTTCCCGGCTTGCAGCTGCGACCCTCCCCCCTCCCCTCTGTCCCCGGCTGGCTCATCCCTCCGTGTCACATGTGAGCCTCTGTCTCCCCCCCATCACCAGATTCAGGGCCCACCCTAATCCAGGATGATTTCATGTCCAGCCTTACCTTAATGACATCTGCAAAGACTCTTACTCCAAATAAGGTCACATTCTGAGTTTTGGATGGATATGAATTTTGGGGAGACCCTATTCAGCCCCACTCAGGAAAAACCGTGCATGCCCTATCACTCTGCCAGGAGGGGCCAGTGCTCACCTAAATGGGGAGCACAGGTGAGGGTCCTCAGTGCCCACCTGTCAGAACATGGCCATTGCTGAGCAGGAAGGACCCCAGCCCAGGGGTCTGGCAAAGGACTTTTCCTTGGCCACATGCAGCACCTTGGCTCAGGCCCGGGTCCCCACCTCAAAGTGGTGGGAAGGAGCTGGGCAACCACAGGTCACTGAGACACCTGGGCAGCCACTACAAAGTTGGGGAGTAAAGACCCCAAGAAGCGAGGGGTCCTAAAGGCAGCAGCCAGTATCTTGCAAGAACAGGCCCCCAGAAATGCTTTCCAAATTGAAACACAGAACCCAAGACCCTGGCCTTCTAGACTCTCAATTTGGGGAGTGTCTTGGAAGCCCGACCCCACCCCCATGGCCCTGCTCACCGCCACCCCATCCAGGAGGAAGGGGGCCTCTCCCTGAAGGAGTAGAATGCGACCAAGTCCCTTTTCTTGCATTTAACCTCCAAGCAATGAGCCACTGCCCTGTTTCTACCACAAGCTTCCCTGCGAGGCACAGAGGGCCCCCCCCCCCAGTCTCCAGTTCTCCAGGTTCCAAGCGTCCCCAGGGTCACTTTGCCCAAGTGACTCACACAGACTGCTGGCCACACACTTTCTTTCCCTCTGCCATGCGGGGGGGGGGGGGGG
>NW_024424119.1:58574558-58586550 GCF_017311325.1 Ursus maritimus
GGGGGGGGGGGGGTCCCAGGTGGCCAGGTGTCAGGACTGAGGTCACCCCCAGGAGGCCCCTGGCGCCCCCCCACCCCCCGCCAGCCAAACAGTCTGACCTAAAACAAGCTGTGGGCTTAAACCCCAGGCTGCAGGCTGGCCACCACTGCAGCACCCCTCCCTCTGGTCTGTGGCGTCGGAGCCAGCACGTGCTGCCCCACGGCTGATGGCCACGGAGATGCCCGGTGCCCGTGCTGAGAGCAGCAGGAGCAGCCTCGGCCATCACCCCTGGGCCTGGCGCGGCTCCCCGAGGGGCCTGGGCGGGCTCCCCGCCTCGCTCTGCCTCCTGCTGCGACCGCCCCGAGCCTGCAACTCGCTGGGTCCTCCCCCTGCACGGTTCATTGGGAACACAGGCAGGAGCGCCCACAACAGGAGGGACCCCGATGACACCCGTGTTCTCACAGGCACGCTCTGCGGCCCCTCTCAGGCCAGCGTGGCTGGGGAGGCGCCTGGCACTCCCGGGGTGCCATGGGGGCTGTGGAATGTGAGCACCAGACACCTCCCACCGTCCCGAGGACAGCCAGCGCCACGGTCCTGCACCTGGACTTGGGAGTGGAGGGCGCTGGTGACACGGGCGCCTGCGGGCACACATCTCCGCGGGGACATACCTAGCAGAGCACTGGCCACGTCCAGGGGCTCTGGCAGGCCACGCAACTGGCCTTCTGCGGGCTTTGAGCCCACTGACCTCCCTGCCCCAAAGCATCCAAGTTCATGCTAGTTCCCATCCTCGTTATTACTCGTGTGGTCATTTTATTTCCAGCCATTCTGGGGCGCGGGAGCGAGGAGGTGTCGAGAATCTCAGTATAACTTCTACTTCTCTGGTTACCAATGGGGCTGCACACCCTTCCACGCGTTGGGCCGTCGGATCACCTCTTTGTCAAGCAGCAACTCGAGTCTCTTCCCATTTCTCCGTCAGTGCTTTCTTGTTGATTTGGTATGTGCCCTTTATATATTCTGGAGGAGAGCCCCTGGCTGATAATAGAGTTGGTTCATCTTTGTCACCCTGTGGCTGCATTTCCACCCGCTTGTCTTCCAGTGAACGGGGGCTCTTCATTTCCACACTCAAGTGGGCTTTTCGCGAAGGGATCCTGCCTTTTCTGTCCCGTCTCTGAGGGCTCGTTCTCCTTGAGGCCGTGAGGTGCTCTGCTGTCCCCCGGTTCACAGACTCGGCCCTTTTGCCTTTCACATCCAGACGGACCGTCCCCCTGTGCAGGACACTCTGCTTCTTCCTGCAGACCCGCTCTCCACCCACAAGCACGTTCCCACAGCTGCAGCAACAGGCGGCTTCCCGCAGGACCCACGGAAGGGAGGCCCCGCAGGAGACGGGAGCCGGGGTCTGGGACATGTGCAGCCCACCCCGCTGCGTCCCTCCCAGAGGCCCTGCCTGCAGCCCCACAGGCTGACCTCTCCCCACCCTCCCACACCTCTGCCTCAGGCCCTTCCCTGAACTCCGCAGATCGCCCTCCGGGCACGCCACCTGTTCCCGCTGGGACTTGACCCCCGTCCTGCAGCTGCTGTAACAAAGGGTCACGGACAGGGCAGAAACACCCAAGAGCTGTGCTCCCCCCATTCTGAGGCCCGAAGGCCCCCATCTGCAGTCACGGGGCCGCACTCCCTCTGGAGGCTCCAGGGGAGACTGGTCCTTCCGGATCCACCCAGCTCTGGGGCTGGCCGCACGGCCTGGCTTGCGGACACATCGCCCAACCTCTGCTCCGTCTTTCGTCCCGTGGTGGTCCTCTCGCCGTCTTCCAAGCGTCTGTGCCCAAACTGCCCCTTCATAAAGACGTCAGTCACACTGGGTTGGCCACCCTAGTGCCGTCCTCCCAACTTGATTAAACCCAGAAAGACCCAATCTCAAAGAAGGTCACATTCTGAGGTCCCAGGGACAGAACTTGCGCCCAGCTCGGGGGCGGGACAGCACTCAGCACCCTGCCGGGGCTTACTTTTGTGTGGGCGTGAGGCAGGCTCACGCCCATTCTCGTCCTGGAGGGCATCCAGCGCCCAGTCTTCAAAACACTGTCTTGTACTCCATTTCTCTGCAGGGCCCCTACGTGGGAGGGCGTGTTTCTTCTTCAGCTCTGCACCGATACCACACTGGCTTCATTACCGAAACTCTGCGGTAAGAACACAAGTCGGCCAGAGGCAGTCCCACCAAACTGAGCTGTGGGAGGGTCTCGGCACGTGGGGGCCACACGCCACGCAGCCCGTGGGGATTCTGACTAGGATCCTGCTGAGCCCAGGGAGAGAGCGGACACTACAGTAGCGAGACTTCTAACCCCTCTACGTGGTGCGGGATTTGCTCAGTTCATCTAAATATCTCCATCCTGGTTGATAGTTTTCCGGGCACAGGGTCTGCACAATTTTTTTGTGGGATTGATCTCTGGCTACCTGATTTTTTTTCTGAATTGCAAATGAGGTCTCTTCAGTCTCCCACCCTATGATTGCTCACACAGCAACAGTGCCTTTGATGTACGGATCTGCGGCCACTTGCCTCCCGGAGCTCGCCAACGTGGCGAACGGATCAGCAGTGATCTACCCATGACCTTGGTAACACTCCTTGTCAACCTTTCGCCCGGGCTCCCTCCCGTCCCTGCACGGAAGGGCCGGTGCCATGTCCGACAGCAATGGGGACAGCGTCCGCGGTCCTGCGAGGGAAGCTTCCATCTTCACACTGAGGCAGGACTGTTGGAGGAATGTGGCAACCTCCCTTCAAACAGATCAGTTCCCTTCTGGGTCAACGGCGGTGTGAATTTTTACCACAAATATTGCCAAGTCTCACCCAGTGCTTTTCCTGCCGCTACCATGACGTTCATGCTGTCTTTTCCGCCACTCTGCGCTTGAAATACGTTGATTCTCAATGACCAGCCTTGCATTTCTGGGTCAAGCCCTCAAAGCCTTAACACATCACCCTTTCCATGGACTGCTGGGGTTTTCTGATATCCTGAATGTGACTGGTAACGTTTCCTTCCTTGTAACCGTCCTCGTCCGGTTCTGATATCCACGTGGCATCACCGTCGTGAGCACAGACCACAGGGGGCAGGGGCAGGCATGAGGACACAGCACCACGACCCGGCCTCAGTGGGGGTGCAGGCACCTGGCAGCAGTGGGGGAGGGGGAGACCTCCCGGGAGCACCTCCGAGGAGTCCTGCAGCCAAGAAGTGGGCGGGCAGGCAGGCAGAGTGGTCACTGCCACATAGACACTGAGGACACGGGGGCTCAGGACCTGAGGGCCCCGGCCCGAGGGGGACACTGTAACCTGCACTTGCATTGGCCTGCCCTGTTCCCGAGGGCCCTGGGGGTCTCTGAGCTGCTGAATTTGGCCCAGCTCAGATCACCCTGCAGCAGGGAGGCTCTGGAAACAGGACGGAGTGGAGACGGGAGGCACTCCGGCTCAGCCCGCTGCCCTCAGCCCATTCCCGCTCTCCTGGGCCCCAGCCCTCGCTTTGCTCTGCCCAGATGGGCGGTTCCAAGAGAGGCGCCTGGCAGCAAGGCCATTCCACAGAGCTGCCACGGTCCCCAACCTGGCGAGGCAGCACAGGGCATCTGGTCTCCACCTTCCTCGGTTCCCCTGCCAAGTCCCCGGACACCACGGCCAAGCACTCAACCGTATGGGCGGCTCTCACGAGGAGACATCACGGCCACCCAGGGCTGCTGCGTCAGAAGGAGCTCCGTGACTCGATGACTGGAGTTTGGCGCCCAGGGGGGATCCTGGAAGCAACCCAGGTACACGGTCGTGGTTCTGGGAAAGGGCATGACTGCCAGCATGTGTCGGGCAGGGGCTTTGTGGACAAATGGCCAAGTGGCCATTGTTGGCAGTAGTGTCAACAAATAGAGGGTCATTGTGGCCAGCAGGAGGAACCCGTGACAGCCGGCCACGGGCAGGAACTCCCTCCTGGCAGGGCACAAAAGGGCCAGCATCACAGGCTCTGGATGCCCGAGGTGCTGCCGGTCATCCCTCGGTCACTGCTGCGTCACCATGAACACCCTGCTGCTGCTGGTGCTGCTAGCTCTGCTCGGGGGCCCCCACGCCCTGCACACGGGCGCCCGGGACCCCAGCATCCGTGAGAATCTGGTAGCTGCCGCGGGCGTCCGGAGTGGGAGGAGGTGGCAGCTGGGGGCGGCGGGAGGGGGACATGGCCGGGCACCCTCCAGCCCCGGCTGCACCCTCTCCCGTGCCAGCACACCCACCTCTACTCGGCAGGTCAACGGCGACTGGTTCTCAATAGCCCAGGCTTCCGACGAACCAAAACTCCTACGGAAGGATGCAGACATGTTCCTTGTCCACAAAATCCACATAAGCCTCAAGACCATAGAGTTCCGGGCAGAGGGTGCCAGACGGCGCCAAGGTCCAGGGGAGCCCCATGCCCTGTCCCCGGTCGGCCTCACGGCCACCTCCCAGACACTGGAGGGTGCGGGGGACACGGTGACGCAGGGCAGGGCCGGGGCTCACTGGCCGGGGACAGGACACATGTCCTACATGCAGCGTGGCCAAGACCCACCCAGTCCCACCGAGGGGCTCCGTGGGCACGTCTTCTGGACACAGGGTCCCAAGGAATCTCATCTTCTTCCAGGATACAGGGTACGTGTCCCGATTATAATGATGACAAATAAAAAGGAAATTTCAGTACGTGCTGAAATGTAAGTATGAACAGTCAGCATCATCCAGCCTGCAAGCGTGGAGTCCCTGGGAGTCCCAGCAGCGTGTGGCCAGGAGCTCACCTGCCAGGACACCATCTCACAGGAGTGTCCCCGGCTGGCTTCAGTACCCAGAAGGGTCCCCAGCAGTGGGTGTCTGGGAAGCCCGGGAGCCCACACCCGGTCCTGCCCCTTCCTGGGGCCCGACTGCTCACGAGCACCAAGTTGTCTAAGGCCATGGAGGGACAGGAGGGCTCCCGGGGCCCAGTTCCGGCGCCGTGGAGAGCCCTGCACGCCCGCCTCCCACCCCACCCCCGGGATTCGCAGATGCTGGCCACAACACGATCTTCCTGGAGGAGGTGGACCCCTCTCATTTCCTCATCTTCTGCATCCACAACAGCTGGCACGGGAAGGAGACGGTGGCGGTGAACGTCCTCGGTAACTGCCCACCTCCCCCAGCCAGCAGGACACAGGTGGGACTCTGGCGGCAGTGGGGTCGCGGGGGACAGCAAAGTAGTAAGGTGCTAGGCCAACAGCGGAGACCTCACATGCCAGCGGCTCAGGTAAGCCTCCTCCAGCGTCACGGACAGTAAACTAGAGAAAACCCATGCGTGTGCCCCTCCCACCTGAGCCGAGGCCTCGCGGTCCTGCCGGCGGGCCCCCGTGGTATGGAAGCATCTGCTTCCCCGAGGCCACCAGGACCACAGAGACCCACCAACTAGAAAAGCAGGTAAGAGAAGGGGCTCTGTGGGTTAGCTGTGACCCCTCCCTGCTGTCATCAGGGACCACGGCGCCCTGGGCGTGACATCCAGACACGTGGCCGGGCAAACTATCATATTTAGGAAACAGGCTGGCGACCTCACTCGGGCTGAGTTAAGGGCTGTTGGTTGGGCCTCACTGGTCAGAGCTTCCAGAGGTGAGCGAGGGTCAGCAGCAGCGCAGCTCCCTCCGGAGGCGGCGGCTCCTGCCCCTTCCAGCCCCTGGGGCCCCGGGCGTCCCTGAGCTCTGCCTCCGGCCCCACAGAGCTTCTCCTCTGTTCTCAAACCTCCTTTCCCTTTCCCTTAAAAGAACATTTGTCACTGGTTTTCCTGCCCATCCTGAACCCAGCATTACCTCCTCGTCCTAAGACCCTCCCCACACCTTGCAAAGCTCCTGCTTCTAAACCAGGTCCCATTCCCAAGTTCTGGGGACAAGGATTTGCCCACACCTTTCAGGGGACCCAATCCAGCCACACAGGGAGCATGAAGACAATCTAACTTAGTGCACAGCCCCAGTTTGAGCCCCCAGACCTGCAGGGCCGGTGGGGTGAGTCCAAACGTCCAGGAGCCACTGGCCGCACCAAGCCGAGAGCTCAGCTCAGCACTCAGCGTGCAGGGGGCACAGAATGCCGACCCCGGGACAGAGCGATGTCCGGGGAGGGCGAGGAGCAGCCAACTAGCCAGGCAGGCACCACCACCGCCTCCAGCTACTCGCTTCTGCTTTGTAGGCGGTGGGCTCTTGGGGCTGGGGTGGCAGGGCAGGCGGCGGCCAGCTTTCACCTGTGTCCCCACGGTACTTCCCAAACACGGCTGTGTCGACCTGCTGGCCTTTAAACAAGCCCGAGAACCAGACACCCACAGATGCTCCTCGACACCGGCCCCGTAACACGACGTGCAGTGAACAAAGGAATCCTGGCCGGGAACAGCAAGGACGGGGGCCCAGAGGATGGGCTGGACCCCACCCAAGGGCCAGGGTAGCTCTCTGGGGGCCCCCTGCCTCCTCTCCGGTCTGGCATGGGGCCCTCTGGGCACACCCCTCCCACTCTGGTCACAGCAGCTTGTCCCCACAGCCGTGCCTGCAGCCTGAAAATCCAGGGTCGTCTCCAAGCTCCCAGAACCCCACTGCCCGTTGTCCCAAATGATCTGCCGGAGGGACGGCCCCCATTGCTCTGTCTGCAGGTGAGACCCCTACTGTGAGCTGGGACATCATGCAAATATTTCAGAATTACTGCAAAAGCCCCAGGATAAGTCCGACCAACATCATCAACCTGACCCGAACGGGTATGCGCCCGCCCTCATCCCCGCCCCGGAGGCCGGAAGGGCGCAGCTCAGACCCCCGCTCAGCAACCCACGCCCCTCTTCACAGATCGCTGCTTGCGTGCCCGACAGCAGGCAGGCCCCTGGGCCCAGGTGAGTGACCTCTGACCCTGCAGGGGCTGTGGCACGGGGGCCGCCGAGGCCGGGGGGTGAGGGGCAGGTGCTGCTCCACACAGAGCAGCCACTATGGCAGCCGTCGGTGCAGCTGGGGGCGGACGGCACGGAGATTCAAATTGCTGGCTCTGCTGGGCAGGACCAGGCTGGGGCTGCCTGCAGGGTCCCCCACACACTGATGGGAGCAGGGCCAGCCTGGGGCGCCGGGGGGCCTGCCGAGAGGCTGAGGGCCAGGCTGGAGGAGAGGTACGGCAGAGCCGACCGGGGGTTAGGTCCTGCTTGCGGACAGACCTCCCCAGTCGCCAACCCAGGGGCAGAGCCCAGGGCAGCGAGGGATCTGGCCCATCTGCCCCCACCCCGGCACCCACCCTGCCGCCTATCGCTCACAGGAGCAGCCCCCTCAAAGGACAAATAGTTCATAGTTGACCTGAGGAGCCCTTCAACCACTCCCATCCCCCCAGGAAGCCCCCCCTTCCTGGAGACTTTTCCTGCTGTGTCCAATAAATGATTGCTGCCCCTAGACCTAGTGTGCTCTGTGGTGGTGCTCTGGCTGGTGACCACAGGGGGCCAAGGCTGCGGGGGTCAGAGAGATGTGGACCCTCCCCTCCTGGTGAGCCGAGCTCAGCGCAGGCTCACGTTCACACGGTGGGAGGAAGATGCTAGAGGTTCCCCGGGGTGCCATTCAGAAGGGACAGCCGCACACAACGCAGGGAGTCAGCGAGGCCAGACCCCAGGGCCAGCTGGACCCCTCAGTCCTGGGGCTTCCCACCCCGTGGGGACAGAAGCAGAGCTCATGGGGACAGAGACAGCCAGCAGCGCCAATCCAGGTTGGTCCCGGCTTAGGAGGCCCTTCTGGCCACATACACCGGTGTCTCTGCTAAATGACAGTGTCTGAGGCCCTGGGGGCAGGGACAGCCACTGGGCAGGCAGCAGGGGACGCTGACCACTGCATCTTCCTCCTTCCTGAGTCATGCAGGCCCGGCAGGTGCACGCCCGCAGCCCCTCTGATGCACACCTAAGTCCCCCAGGCTCCCCTCCACTGGCGCCCAGCTGCACGGAGGCTCCCTGCCCCACAGCAGACAGGCCCCTGTCCTCCCCCAGGGCCACCACCTCTGAGCCACCCATCAAGCCCACCCCCATCCCAGACCAGGGGGTTCTTGCCGGCAGCCAAGGGTCCCTCGAGGGAGTCACTCGGGGCAGGCCATACCGTCCAGCACCAAGGCCTGCGTCAGCCTTGGGTGAAGGGGAGCTGGCTGTGCTATCCCCCAGTCAGAAGAGGGAGACCTCCCACCCCTACATTTGGGATGAGAGTCCCAGGCCCTGGGACCCACCCCCAGGCCATCCCCAGCACCCAGGAGCCCTCCCTGCCTGACTCCCTCCGCACTGCCCAGCCGTCGGGTGCCCACCCTAACATCCCCCATCAGAAGCCCACGTCCCCACCTGTACCCCCCAAGGGCCCTTCCAGCTCGTCTGTTCCAGCAAGACCTAGGAGTGGAGCCACGTCCTTGGCCCCAGCCATGGGGTGGCTGCCCGTCTCATGGCCCCCGGGCCTCGGGTCCCCAGCAGTTCAACAACCCTATCCTCTCTGGCTTCCCCCATCCAGGAGCAACACGACTTCCTTCTCCTTGGCTCCCCGGAGCCCCAGCTGTTCCTGTGTCCCACCTCTGCATCCTTCTCCCACCAGCCCTCATCCTGGGGCAGCGCCAACCCCTGGCCCACCCTGCGACACCTGTCTGGATCACGGTCTGGGAGCGCCTGGTCTCCTCGCTCCTCCTCATGCCAGCCAAACTGCTCTTACCCCGGAGCCCCCAGCCCTGCCGCCTGCTACCCTCCAGGACAGGCCCAGTGCATCTTGCCCCCGCAACTCGAATGCCCTGCCCATGCACGGGGAAGGGGGCAGGAAGGGTGAAGGAACCTGTCTATCATCCTCTGAGCAAGGGGCATGGGACCTCCAAACCAGTACACTGGCTGTGGGCAGGCCTGGGGGCCCCCTTTCGGCCACGAGCACCCCACCGAGCTCAGGTGACAGGCTAGGGGACCGCGGGGCCTGCTGGGGGATGACAAGGTGTCCTGGGTGCCAATGAGCAAGGGTGGGGCTGGAGCCGCACCAAGCAGGTTCTTGGCTTCCTCGGGTCTGTACCGGGGCGGGGGGGGGGGATAGTGAGGTGTGGCCAGTCAAGCAAGGGTCTCGGGGGGACTTCCGCTGACTCACTCACTGGTCACCTGGGTTGGGAGATGGAGAATACACCTGTCCTGCCAAGAGAAGGTCAGAGCCTGGGGGCAAAGGAGGGGCCCCAGGACGGCGCCTCCCCCCCAGCAGCGGAGCCCCTGGCCCTCCAGGGCAAGACCCATTTGTCCAGAGGGCTAAATGAGGTCCCTGAGCAGAACTGAACACCTTGACTCAAAACCCAGTTCATGGTGACCACAGCGGCCATGACGCCCAAGGAGCGACAGGAGCAGGGAGAGGCCGAGAATGCAGAGGAAAGCAGGCAGGGGGAGGGGCAGGGCACGGGAGGGACAGACTGAGGGTAGCAAACTGTCAGTGCTCAGCCCAAGCCCAACGCCCGACTGTCACCAAGGCCCAGCCTCGGGCACAGTCCCTCCAAAATGTCCCAAGCCAAGGGGCGCGTGGGTTGAGAGAGGGTGTGGCCTGAGGGCGTCTGGGGTCCTGCCAGGCCTGCCCCTTCTATGCATCCTATTTCCAGACAAACAGGACCTCATGGTGGGGGCAATGGGGAGGGAGTTGTGCCAAGGCCCCCCAGCCACCCCCAAATCCCCAGAACAAGCCCAAAGTCGCCAGCGTCACAGCTTTCTGAACCCACCCTTGAGCACACACAGCTACGATGACCACCACCAACACCTGAATTCGGGTCAGAAAAGGCTGGAAAGGAGAACGACGGGAAGCAGACTGTTCCCTAGACCCTGCAGCTCCTTCCAGCTCCAGCCAAGCTCCCAGCAGGCCCTGCAGCAGCCCCTCTCTCCTCCAGCTCACCTGGGGGTTCCATCATCAAGCCCCGCCCGCCACTCCCCTGCATGTCACTGTCTGCAGGAGGGAGGCCAGGCCCCAGCCAGCTCAGGGACAGGGCTCTGTGCCCACACTCCTATGGCCGGCAGGGCAGGGGCCCTGGGAACTCGTGGCCACGGCAGGGGTGAATGCCGGTTCCAGGCCACTCTCCTCCCACCGGCGGGTGGGGAGAGGAGGGGGCACTGTTGATCAACCACTGCTCTTACCCCACAAGCCCGCACCGGGCCTCAGGGTCACGCTCAACACGGCTCCAGGTGCCCCTCCAGGGGTTCGAGATGGGCAGGGCTGCAGCCTGAGACAAGGCCTCCCTTGCCAAGGCAGAGCTGGGGCTGGGGCTGGGGCAGGGTCTCATCTCTGCTCCTAGGACCTCGGCTGGGGCTCCTGAGCTCCCTCACAGGGTGCTGACCTGAGGTCAGCGTGCGGGCGGGGTCACAGGCGGCCTGCCCGGGGCTCCGAGCAAGACTGTTCCTAGGTCAGCTCGAGCAGAAACAACTACGGTTTCCACGCAGCCCTGCAGCAAACCCCAGCAGAACCAGACCTGCTCCCGGGTGGGGCTCAGCAATCCGACCCCCAGTCCCCCTCTGGGCTCGGGGAGCCAGAAACTCACAGGGCGGGGCCTGGGCGCTTGCCTCAGCCCTGACACAGCAGCCACACAGCAGGGTCACCCGCAGCTCGGTTCACGGTGCTGGGCTGACAGCAGGGCACCTGCAGCGCCCACCCTGCCAAAGGGAGGCACGGGCCTACGTTCGAGGGTCACATACAAACACGCCCGTGCGCACACCAGCACCGGTGCTCACAGACACATGCACACGAGGAGCACGGAGGTCCTGAGGACTGGGGTCTAGGGGTGACAGCCACCCCCCATGGGCACCGGGCCTCCCCCAGGCTCCCTCCCCCCAGCCGCTGCCTGGCTCCCCTCCAGCATCACCGAGCGCTCACTCTGCCAGTACCTCCATCCCACGCCAGCTGCTCCTCACCTTTGTTTCCAATGACTCACAGAATGAATGGAACTTTCCGGCTGCAGGGACACAAAGGCATGCAGGTGTGGGGCAGACAGCCTGGACAGGGACTCAGAACTCCCAGTCAGAACCTACTCTCCTGGAGAGCAGAGAGCCATCTGGCCCCTGGAGCTCTCTCCGGCCTCAGGGTCACGGGGAGGTGGGGGCCTGGAGCCCAGCATCTCCAGAAGGGGTTGATCAGGAGCAGAGTAGTGAGGCCCCGGCCAGCCTGGGTCAGAGACGGACACCGCCTTTGCTGCGGCTGAAAGGTGGTGAGATGCAGGGCAGGGTCAGCCGCACTCGACCGTGGGGCTTAGGCTGCTCCTCCTAATAACCCGGGCCCTCCCCGGATCCCAGCAGTCAGGAGCAGCTAGGACTGGAGCCGTGCCCGCCAGAAGGATCGAGATGCTGACACGAGGTGGCCTCTGTCCCAGCCCCCCCCCCACATCCCCCAAGAGAGGAGTGCAAACGGCCTCACCTCAAAGGCAGAGGCCAGCCCTTCCCTTGGGGCCCTAGCTGCGGCCAAAAGCACCAGGGCCTCCCCCGACAGACCCCTGGGCCATGAGGACCGCACAGCTCAGACCAGCCTTGGGGAGTGAGAGGTGGGGTCCCGCGCCCACCGCTCCTGGGAGCAGGCCGGGAACATAGAACTCTCAGCCCCCGGAGCCCTCCCCAGGCTGCAGGGCTATTTAGAGACTCCGCAAGGCCAAGAGTGTTGCAGAAACCAAGCCCCAGGCAGGTGCCCGCGCTCTGAGCGGGTGCGGTGCCATCTGCCCAGTGAATGGCACTGATTACACAGACGCTCCAAAGTTCCGCTTTCTGCAGGAGCGCCGCCCTGCCTTTATTTCTCGGCCTCCACCGCTGCGGCCCCGCCAGCCTCGCCACAGCAGACCACAGCTGCCACCCAAACCCAAAATAAGCCGCCGGGCGCCTGACACGGACACGTGCGACACGCCACCCCCCCCCCGCCCCCGCCGCCTAGCAGGGGAAGAAGTCGGGGAAGATACTGTCCACCTCCTCCCGCAGGGCCAGGCTAGGGCAGCCTGTGTCCGAGCCCCATGGCTCCAGGGGGCCGTCCGGGAGCTCCTGGGAGCCGGGCTCGGGGT
>NW_024424119.1:58586560-58597973 GCF_017311325.1 Ursus maritimus
TGCAGCCTGAGACAAGGCCTCCCTTGCCAAGGCAGAGCTGGGGCTGGGGCTGGGGCAGGGTCTCATCTCTGCTCCTAGGACCTCGGCTGGGGCTCCTGAGCTCCCTCACAGGGTGCTGACCTGAGGTCAGCGTGCGGGCGGGGTCACAGGCGGCCTGCCCGGGGCTCCGAGCAAGACTGTTCCTAGGTCAGCTCGAGCAGAAACAACTACGGTTTCCACGCAGCCCTGCAGCAAACCCCAGCAGAACCAGACCTGCTCCCGGGTGGGGCTCAGCAATCCGACCCCCAGTCCCCCTCTGGGCTCGGGGAGCCAGAAACTCACAGGGCGGGGCCTGGGCGCTTGCCTCAGCCCTGACACAGCAGCCACACAGCAGGGTCACCCGCAGCTCGGTTCACGGTGCTGGGCTGACAGCAGGGCACCTGCAGCGCCCACCCTGCCAAAGGGAGGCACGGGCCTACGTTCGAGGGTCACATACAAACACGCCCGTGCGCACACCAGCACCGGTGCTCACAGACACATGCACACGAGGAGCACGGAGGTCCTGAGGACTGGGGTCTAGGGGTGACAGCCACCCCCCATGGGCACCGGGCCTCCCCCAGGCTCCCTCCCCCCAGCCGCTGCCTGGCTCCCCTCCAGCATCACCGAGCGCTCACTCTGCCAGTACCTCCATCCCACGCCAGCTGCTCCTCACCTTTGTTTCCAATGACTCACAGAATGAATGGAACTTTCCGGCTGCAGGGACACAAAGGCATGCAGGTGTGGGGCAGACAGCCTGGACAGGGACTCAGAACTCCCAGTCAGAACCTACTCTCCTGGAGAGCAGAGAGCCATCTGGCCCCTGGAGCTCTCTCCGGCCTCAGGGTCACGGGGAGGTGGGGGCCTGGAGCCCAGCATCTCCAGAAGGGGTTGATCAGGAGCAGAGTAGTGAGGCCCCGGCCAGCCTGGGTCAGAGACGGACACCGCCTTTGCTGCGGCTGAAAGGTGGTGAGATGCAGGGCAGGGTCAGCCGCACTCGACCGTGGGGCTTAGGCTGCTCCTCCTAATAACCCGGGCCCTCCCCGGATCCCAGCAGTCAGGAGCAGCTAGGACTGGAGCCGTGCCCGCCAGAAGGATCGAGATGCTGACACGAGGTGGCCTCTGTCCCAGCCCCCCCCCCACATCCCCCAAGAGAGGAGTGCAAACGGCCTCACCTCAAAGGCAGAGGCCAGCCCTTCCCTTGGGGCCCTAGCTGCGGCCAAAAGCACCAGGGCCTCCCCCGACAGACCCCTGGGCCATGAGGACCGCACAGCTCAGACCAGCCTTGGGGAGTGAGAGGTGGGGTCCCGCGCCCACCGCTCCTGGGAGCAGGCCGGGAACATAGAACTCTCAGCCCCCGGAGCCCTCCCCAGGCTGCAGGGCTATTTAGAGACTCCGCAAGGCCAAGAGTGTTGCAGAAACCAAGCCCCAGGCAGGTGCCCGCGCTCTGAGCGGGTGCGGTGCCATCTGCCCAGTGAATGGCACTGATTACACAGACGCTCCAAAGTTCCGCTTTCTGCAGGAGCGCCGCCCTGCCTTTATTTCTCGGCCTCCACCGCTGCGGCCCCGCCAGCCTCGCCACAGCAGACCACAGCTGCCACCCAAACCCAAAATAAGCCGCCGGGCGCCTGACACGGACACGTGCGACACGCCACCCCCCCCCCGCCCCCGCCGCCTAGCAGGGGAAGAAGTCGGGGAAGATACTGTCCACCTCCTCCCGCAGGGCCAGGCTAGGGCAGCCTGTGTCCGAGCCCCATGGCTCCAGGGGGCCGTCCGGGAGCTCCTGGGAGCCGGGCTCGGGGTCTGTCAAGAAGCCTGGCTCTGCCCTGTCCAGCAGGCTGCTCCTGGCTGTGCTCCGAGAAGGGGCACCGGCACCTCTGCCCTCCAGAGACCCTGGAAGCAGACAGGACACATCAGCCTGGCTAACTGGGCGAGGCACAGCAGAGTCAAGGTGCAGAAGAGGCCCACCTCTGTCCTGCCTGGCTTGGAAGCCCTTGGCTCCCAAGTGCCATGAGGGGTGGGCGAACCCACTCCTGCTGACCCTGCTCGAAACCCGGGAGGACCTATTAGAGCACGACAGAGAGCGATGTCCCACAGCACTAAATCTCACAGACGTTCTGCTCCTCTCCCACCCAGATGCCCTTGTAGGACCGTTTAGAGAAAAAGCACAGACTCCCAGCAGCAAGAGACACACACCACGCTCCAACATGCCCTACGTGCACACGCGTCACCTTGCGTTCCCCACCCCAATGACACTGACAACCACCAGCAGGGAGAACGTGGGCTCAGAGACAGATAGTGGGACCCTAGTGGCACACAGCAAGGGGAGCCCACTCACATCTCCCCATTAATCCCAGCCACCTGCCCAGCCCCTCATCCAGATTGGCTGAGGCCCCGAGGCCTGGCCCTCATGAGGGCCAGTGGTGGCCCAGGCCCCACATCCCCACTCACCCAGCCACCAGTCGGGACTGGTGTTCAGCAAGAAGGACGTCCCATCTTCCACGTCACATCCCGACACAGGCCTGAATGGGACCAGAAGACTTCGCCCTGAGTGATCCCAAGTGAACTCGCTCTTGGAACCTCAAGACGGAAGTGCAGAACCTCAAAGCTAGCTTCAGGTTCAGGCTGAACAGGGTGCCCCCCCTCCGCCAGACCCAGAGCCTGCCCACCGAGGACAGACTGGCCCACCCCGCTGCCTCTGCTGGTTTCCCTCCAGCCTCTGCCACGCTCCCCTCCCACGCCCCAGCTGGTCCGTGCTCACAAAACACAAACTCGTTTACTATCAGCCAAAACACAGACCGGCTAGGAACACGACAACATTTTCGGAAACGCGTCAGAAAGCCACACGGCGGCGTCTGGCTCAAACGGGTCTGGGCTGGCAGCTGTGGCCCAGGCACAGACAGTGAGGGAGGGGGACAGACTTCCCAGGGGCGGAGGCGGGCAGAGTGTGGGCAGGACTGGAAGGAGGCATGCGGGACCGCTGCAGAAATGCCCACCTGGGTACCCACCTGATGTCCGGTGTCTCCACAGAGCTGGCCTCCTCCGCTGGGGGCCCAGCCTGGTCCAGGCAGCTCTGAGCCTCTTCGCTCACCAGGGGGGAGGGTGGCTGCCACAAGCGGGGAGGCCAGGGTGGGGGCGGCCTCAGGGGCTTGGAGGAACTTGGGCCTGGAGGCTGAGACAGCAGGATGCAAGGCTCTACGACAGAAGTGAGGTGCAGGTTGGCCTTCCCCACGTGGGGAGCAGCCCTCCTCTGAAGCCCTTGGCCCCTACCTGCCATGCCCAGCACAGGACAAAGGAGCTCAGAAGCAGGAGGCAGACAGATGACCCAGAGATGAACACCCAGGGCTCCGGTGCTGGGCACCTGCCCCAGGAACGCTTCTCGGAGACACCCACTTGGCCTCAGATCAGCCCTTGGAGCTCAGATCTAGAACCCCACTCCCTCTGCCCACAGTCCCTAAGCCAGCCTCCACCATCAGATCTAGCACCCTGCCATGTGACCTCTGCACCCTCACACCCTGCCCACGGCTCCCAAAGTTCCCTGGAGATGCCAGCTCCACCGCCAGCCTTGGTGACAGCAAGCCGCCGCCCCTCCTGTGCTGGCACTTTCGAGCAATCAGAAAGCATAGCCTTGGCTCCCGGGGCAGTCACGTGCACGGGGCCTAAACGCTCTCACAGTCATTCGTGCTCAAGTACTGACAGACAGCTGCGGTGCAGGGTCCAGACGAGGGAGACACAGTCGTCAGAACTGCCCTGCAGGCTGGGCTGGCACAGCACCGGAGGACAAAGGCCCTCCCCGTGCAGAGTCTGTGACTCATTCGATTACAGAAGAAAGAACAGGAAGGCCGCCCGAGAAGCCCAGGCCGTGCGGGGGCTGCTCAAGAGAGCTGGGCACAACGTGGCCAGCAGCAGGGATGAGGACCGGGACCCGGGGACCCCTAGAGGCCCAAGGTGACGGAGGACTGGGGGGCCTGTCCTTGAGGAGCAGAAGCTTGGACACTGCTCCCTGGCAGAGAACAGGATAAAGAGGACAGGCCAAGAATGGCCCCCACCTGCAGCCGAGAAGCCCAGGCCACCTCAGCTGCACCCCTGCCCCTGGTGGCACCCGTTACCCTGTGTTTACCACAGCTGAAAGCAGCATGGGGTCCCCGAGATTCACCCTGACACGCGCGTGTGTCATGATGAGAGAACCACGGCAGGTGTCCAAGCCTTGATGAGGAACAGACCCCGCCATGCCCGGGATCAGAAGCCATCCATCCTGCAGAGCACACCTGTCCCCCTCCAGCGAGGACACCAACCCCATCCGCACTGGGACCGGCCCTTGCTTACCAGGGGGGGCTGGCAGACCCTCCGGCATCTCAGCTGTTCCCGATGGGGCCTCGCCCTCGCCAGCGCCCGTGGTCACACAGCTCGGAGGAGCCCGTGGCCTAGGTGACACAAAGACAGAGGAGGAGCCCTGAACCATCTGTGTCTGCTGCCCCCGTGGGCTCCCCAGCCACCCAGGGGACACTAACACACTCAGGCCACAGGCTCCTGTGCCTCCGTCTGGTGGCCCTGCTGCGCTCAGACACGGAAAGGCCAGCTGGGTAACGTCCCTCTGCCACTCGCGCCACGTCTCCTTGGAAGGACCAAGAACCTAAAATGGAAGCAAGTGTCATAAGCCACACACACGCAGGAAACGCACACTGTGGGTTGTCACGGGCTGCCCTACAGGGGTCCGAGAGGCTCAGCCTGGGTGCAGACCCCAGACCGGAAAAACAGAACAGAGGGCAGCGGGGATGTAACGGATGCAAGATGCCCCACAGCGGCTCCTCCGCGCGGACCGGGCGCCGGAACAGCACTCACAGCGTGCGGCTCCTGGTTAGGCACGACGGTGCCGGCGAGCCGCAGGAACTGCACCGCCATCTCCAGGACCGAGGCCATGTCCTCCCGCCGGCCATCAAACTGGGGCAGCAGAGCCCGCAGGCGCTCGCAGCTCACCGAGATCCGCTTCCTGCTTCCAGACAAGCAACAGTGTCCGTCAGCCCACCCGGCCACCACCAGGAAAAAGGACCACAGCTGCCAGAACACCCCAGGCTCTCCTCACCGAGGGGCTACCCGCACCTTTGCACCAGTGTGGCCAGCCTGGCCCTGGACCCCGGTGCTAGAGACCCCAAAGGCACACCCTTGAGCCACCCAGGACTCAGGTCAGAAAGAAGGCTACAGAGGTGGGCCCTGGGAAGCCCCTCCCTTGGGTTTTCTTGCTCAGCCTGCCACCTGCCAACTGCCCCTGACGGCAAGGCCGGCATGATCCCTGTTCCAGCTGCCCACACCCGCGTCACAGCCTCGAGTCTGATGTCCTCGGCCGTCCCCACCACAACTCCCCTGCAAGCCCGGGACCGTCCTTCGCCCACCTGCGCTCCCTCTCGCTGAGCACATTCCGCGGGAGGCCAAAGCCAGAGCCCGAACGCTCGGAGGGCGCCTTGACCGGGCGGGCGCCCTGGCCGTGGTCCTCGCTGCAGCCCTGGGTGCTGGACGGGAAAGAGCCGCTGCCCAGGAGAGGCAAAGAGCGCGGAGCTCCGTGAAGCCCCGGAAAACACCGCTGGGACCCAGGTGCCCTCATGGACGTCGCTGGGGGGGGGGGGCCCACCGGGGGGGGGGGGGGGGGGGGGTGAGGGTGGATAGGGTCCTCCTCGGGGGCTTCCCCTCCCCCCACAGGACCTGCGGTGGGCGCCCTGCCCCAGGGGGTCCTGCCGGGTGGGGACCTGCAGCTCGGTTCCCGCCCCCCACCAACCTGAGCAGACGCCTTCCAGATGACCCCCTCCAGCGCCTCCCAGGTTCCTCACCTGCACCCCTCTACAGCAGCCTCAGGGCCCTGGGACGCCATGAGCGCAGCTGCAGGGACGCAACCACACGCCCAGGACCCCCACGTGCCCGCCCTACGCGAACGTGTGCGTCTCGCCGGCTCCGCCTACTCACGTGTGCCCCTGCCCCACGTGCCACCCGCCGCCCCGCCCAAGCACGTGCTCTGCCCCGCCCCCACCCGCTCCGGCCTCAAAGTGTCTCCCAGCAGAAGTTGCCGAAGCTGGCCCGGCCTGGGTGCTCCTCTGTCCTCTTCCCGAGCGTCGGGGGTCGGCCCGCTCCCACTCACGTGTGGCCTTTCCGAGTGCCGCCCCGAGCTGGCCTCTGCCTCCTGGGAGGCAGGGGCCCGGCCCACAGGGAGCCTGACTAGAGAGGGGCTCGCAGGTGAAGGACTACCCCGGGAAGGAGGGGACAGGACGTTAGAGTGGTGATTGTCTGGACAGGGCCGGGCAGCCAGTGTCCCAGGCAGGAACCCACAGGAGCCCAGGCTGTTCCGTGCACTGGTACGTGGGCCGGGTGTCAGGACGCTGGAGGTGACAGGTAGGACTCCCTCTACGGAGCAGTCGCTGTTACCTGGGGCGGGGAGGGCAGACACAGGGGTGGGCGGAGGAGGAGGAGATGGGAGCTTCTGGAACATTGTGCAGCCAGGAACCCAGCTAGGGGTCCCAGAGGACAAGGGGAAGACTTGTCAGGGAACTGCTGACTGGGATCTGTGGGACTCAGGGGTCGGCTAGGGACGGCTGAAGGATTCCCACCTGCCCCGGCCTGTCCGCCGAAACATGTCCTCTTCCCAGGCGCTCCACGTCAGTGAAGTGCCACCCTCTGCCCAGGAGCCAGGGGGCACGCTGACAGCTCCCAGCCGCAGCTCTGCACATCTTCGTCCCACTGTGTGCCTCCCCAGCACCCAAGTGCTGGAGGGCTGGCCTGCCTGCCTCCCCCACCCCTGCCCCTGGCCACGCCTGTGCACTCTGCCTGCCCTGCGTCCCTGGATTCTCGCCACCCCCTCAGCTCACTCCCAGGGGAGCGCTGCTCAGAGCCCTAGGGCCCCGCAGGTCTCTGGGGCGCTGGGAGCCAGGGCGCTAGCAGTGTGTCTGCTCCCCTTGCTGGACCTCCAGGGACGGGCCTCCGTGGGAGGACCGAGCCGCCTCCCACCAGGGCCGAAGGGCCCTGCGGCGCCTTTGGGGTTTTCCAGCGTTCAAGCGCTGCTTCCTGTTTCTCGCGGTTAGGAGGGTTCAGAGCGCCGCGGTGGGGGAGGGTTCCCGGGTGGGGATGAGCGGACCGACCCCAGCCATCCCCCGCTCGGTTCCCGCCTGGCCCTACGCCGCCGCCATTCTCGGCGCAGCCGGCAGGGGGCGCGCCCGGCCTGCCGCCCGGACCCCGACCCTGGAACAGGCTTTCTTAGTCTCGGAGAGGGAGAAAAGTGCTGTGTTTCAGGGAAAGCGGAGAAGCTTTTCCCCTCGGTTCCGGATCCGAGCCGCCGCTGCCGCCGCGCATGCCGCTTCCCGACCGGGTGCGCAGCCCGGGGGACTCGTCCAGGGGGTCGCGGACGGGGGTGCGCGGCGCGGGCCACACCAACCGGACCTTTGTGTTCGACGACGGCCGATGCGCCCCCAGGTACGGCCGATGCGCCTCTCCCCCGGCGGAGGGACCCCAGTCCCCGCGTGCGCCCTCTTCCAGGACCCTCGCACACCCTAGCCCCCCGCCCCGGGGCCCCTCCTCTTCGAGAGCCCCACATCCCAGGTCCACCTCCACGCCCTCACCCGCGAGCGCCCTCCCCGCCTACCGTGGGGACAGGAGCGCCCCACAGGACCGGGCCTCGCCGAAGGGGCACTCGCTCCGACGACCAGCAGGTGCCCGGGGGCTGGTGTCTGTCTGCCTGCGCTCTCAGCGCACAAGGGCCCCTGGCGCGGCCATTTTTTAGGTGTGGGGTCCAGTATCTCCCAGGCGCGGGAAGTGCGGCCACAGCTGGCTGGGAAGCTGGGGCTGCGCGCGGGCCTCCCAGTCCCCCTCCATCGAACCTGGAGGAGGAGCCCGTCGGGGGTGCACGCCTGCGGGGGGGGGGGTGGCAGCACGGTACCTGAGTGGGGCATGGCAGCAGGGGTACTCCACACGGAAGGGGTGTTCAAGGGCCCTCCTTCCCAGGAAGGACCCAGACTGGGATGTGGGATGCAGGTGTGCTGTTACACAAAGGGCAGGAGTCCTGGCTTTTTAATTGTTCGGTATTTTGGCTTGTTCCTTCTCTTTCGGGTCCCTATTTGCCCAGCGGTGTGAGAAGAGGGCCAACTGGTATAGCTTCTAGGTGTCGTGGGAGCCAGCCACGGTCAGCCACCTTTCCTCATAGTGCCCCAGGATGCCACATGTCCTGTGCAGCCGGGTGACTGGCCCAGAGGGCACAGCCCCCTGGCGAGGCCTGGGGAAGGCAAAGTCCCAACAGACCTGCTGGGGTTTTGTCCCAACCCAGGGAAGGTCATGCTGGGTGGAAGGTCAGGCTGGATGGGGAAAGGGAGACTGGGTGAGGGCCCCCAAGAGAAGGTCCGGCTAGGTGGAGAACCACAGGAGAAGTTAGCCTGGGTATGGACCACCTCCCACCCCTACCCCCACCCAACGAAGGGGGACTAGTGGAAGCAGCTAAGGACAAGGCTTCTGGGTTCGGGAGGCTTCAGCTGGGAGAAGGAAGACCTTTCTCGGGTGGAACGAGGGCCTGGGTTGGAGAGCTTCTGCGGGGCAGGTTCCTGCACCAGGCTTCACAGCAGGGCGGCTCCGGAGTCCGGGGGCCTGGCTTTGCCCCCTCTCTGGACCTTGGGTGAGACTCTGTCTTGAAATGTGCTGCGTGATATCAGTAACAGTGCTGGGGTTCTGGGCAGAGGTGGGGGTGGTGGGTACCCCTGCCTGCTGCTGGCAGGGACCAGCCCCCTGACTGTGAGGTCAAGCACGAGGGATCTGGGGAGGGCTGCTGGCTCTCTGGGCTGCAGGAATCTTTACCTTGGTGCCTGCAACCCTGCCTGGACGCTAGGTCCATCCCTGAGAGGTGGGGTCCCAGGCCCCAGCCACCTCGTCAGATCATTGGTCACTGCCCTTCTTATCCTGTTTCTTCCCCAGGTGCAGATGTCACTGCCCTGCAGGTGACAGTCATTATGGAAGGGACAGAGGCCTGGGAAGAACTGTCCTGCCCCAGAGCTGGCCAGTGCTAGCCTTCTGGTCCGAGCCCTCTGGCCTTTCCCCGAGCTGTCAGTTCCCCTCAGCCCTGCCCCTCCCCACTGGGGGCAGGCGTGGCACCCTGTGGGCCCTGATGGCCGAGGGTGCAAAGATTCAGGGCTGGCGTCCTGCCAGGGTACGTGCCTGGCCGGAAGTCTCAGCCAGCTCTCCAGGCCCATATTAGGGAGCAGTGCCTGCAGGGCAGCAGGAAGCAGCCCAGGCCCTGTGGGAAAGGTTCTCAGGGCCTGAGGTACAGCTTAGCTCGGGCCGGCACGAGGGTGGCCTTCTGGTCTAGGGGACTGGAGGGTACTCGGGTCTGCGTTCGGCCGAGAGTCTGCGGCAGCAGCTCAGAAAGACAGAGGTGAGTGAGAAGGAGACGGAGGGGGGGTAGCTACTTGGAGCCGTGCTTCTGTCAGAGGGCAGGTGTGTGGGTGTGACCTTGTGCTCACGTCCCGCCGCGCCACAGCCTTGAGTGTGCTGGTCTGTCCTCCAGCCAGCTTGTCCTCACGTCTGGGTCTGAGTAACCCGTGGGGTGGCCGAGGTCGGGCTCTGTTACTGTGACTTCCTCTCCCCACGAAGGGTTAGTGACTAAGTGTGAATTCTTTCCCTGAGGTTTCTCTTTGGGCTCCCGGAGGAAGCGGGGGTTTGCAGGCTGTTCCGGAGTGCTGCCTGGTTCAGGGAGGCAGTCCTTGTCTTCTCTCCAGACAAGCGCCCGGTTTTCTGCCCCAGGAACGTCTGCCTGAGTGCGTCCTGAGCCTTGTGGTGAAGGGGGCTAATGGGTGTGTACGTGCACGTGTGTGCACACACGTGCATTCCAGTAGGAGAGCAGGCAGGACAGGGCGGGGGCACCTGGAGTGTGGAGGAGGGCCCTGCCTGCTGCTGGAGCAAGGGCAGTGGGGGTGCACAGAAGTCTCTGGGCGGAGCTCCAAAATGGGGATTGGCTCTGGAGCAGCACCTCATTACCCAGGCGTTTTGAAAGTTGTCTCGGGAGCTGTTCGGGCCGTGTGTGTGGATGTCCTCCTCCTCCTCACATTCACCCAAAATCTTTTTCCCCTTTGGAGCCAGGGGCCTTCCCCAGGGGGCGAGGGTCGTGCTAGATGCTGGTGAGTTCAAAAAGTTTGCAGGGGATGGAGGCGGGGCCGGGCCAGCTCCCGGGACTGGAGTCCCTGGAGAGGCCTTCCGGAGAAGTCAGCTGTGTCGTCCGGACCTGCCACGGGGGACGTGTTCAGGAATCTGCCGTCGCTCTGGGCTGTTCTGCGTGGGACAGTGAGGTCTGGGGGCTCTGGACACGCTGGCCACTCTGGGCGCCAGCTGCTTCTGGCCCGTGATGTGGCCTGACACACTGATAGTGACTGGACCTGAGGCTCCTTGCTGGGGACCTCAGCCGGTGACGGTCTCCTGAAAGGAAGGGCAGCCACCAAGTGCTCACTAGTGCAGGGGATCCAGAACCGGGGGACCCAGTTCAGGGCTGCTGGGCCGCCGCAGGAAGGGGCATTGGCCGGGACCTGAGCAGCGTGTGAGGTGGTGGTGTCCGTTGCCCACCCTGCGGCTCGGCACCAGGGCTAACGTCCTGGCGTGCTCCTCCCGTCGGCTTCGTCCCAGCCGAGCCGCCAGGGCTGTCACATGGGGACAGAGCATCAGCTCCCTAGGGGTCAGGGCAGGAAGCGGGTAGGAGAGCAGGTGGAGCTCGGCATCTGCGGGGGTGCCTGTAATTGTTGTGCTGGGTGGTGCAGGGAGGGCGGCCCAGTGGAGCCGACGCGGGCACCCGTGGTCTCAGGGCCAGCAGCCGAGGACCTGGGGGACCCGGAGGCCTGAAGATGTCCTCCCTGACCCGGTGGGTGGTGGGGGTGGCAAGGCTCAGGGAAGTCGGACAACCTGTCTCCCACCTGGCTAGGTGACAGCCCCTGTGGGGACCCTGGCCACAACTTGGTGTTTGTACCTGTGGTGACAGTGACAGCTCCAGGCCGGCAGGGGCCCTGGAGAGGCTGACAGCCTGGCGTGGAGTTCTTGTGGGAGCCCTTAGGGTGTTGGTGGGGACGTGACCCTGGAGGCACCGGCCGGTGTCAGAGGACAGAGAACAGGGAGCCAGCCGCAAAGTTGGGTTCTCTTGGATGCCGCGAGCGCAGGGCTCTACGCCTAGGATCTGCCAGGAATAAGGGGTCACGTGGGGGCAGAGTGACATCCCCACCTGGGCTTCCGTTTCCGGATGAGGACCCCTTTGCAGGCCACGCAAGCTTTCAGGGGCACGGAGTGTGGCCAGCTCTGCGGGCTGAGCAGGGCCCTGGCAGGGGCAGATGGGGCAGCCCTCCTCCAGGGGGAGCCCCCGTGCCCTGCTGTGACAGAGAGGATGCCTCTCCCCCCCCCC
>NW_024424119.1:58597983-58639039 GCF_017311325.1 Ursus maritimus
CCCCCCCCCCCCCCCCCCGGCTGTCTGTGCTGACAGGTTGCTGAGGGCCCCCCACACCCCATGTGTCCAGCTGGAGGGACAGGTACTCGGGCATCTTCAGGCAGAGGAGGGGATACAGCTCACGGGCAGGACCAGCTAAGGGTCATGGGCATGCAGGGGTGAGTGCCAGGCCTTGCAATCTGGACACGGACCCACCGCCTGACCCTGAGTGACCAGGCACGCTAGGTCCTTCTTGGGGTGTGCAAGAGGGGGCTTTCTTGGGAGGTAGGCCCAAGCCCAGGTGAGCAGGCGGAGTGGGAACTACAAATCCCCACGGCTTCTGCCTCCCCCTGTATCCCGGCAGGTGGATCTCAGGCTCAGGGAAGGCCGGTGGTGAGGACCGGGCCCTGCGTCCACACCACTCCCAGGCCCTGCCTGCCTGCGCTCTGGCTTTGCCGGGGCACAGAGAAAGCTGCCGTGAAGTGTCCATTTGGATGACTCTCGGGTTTGAATTCAGCACAACGACGTGTTCTGAGCTTTGACTTTGGAACTTGACGCGCTGGGGTGGTGGGGAGCAGCTGTGCGGACGTTGACTCAGAGCCCCCCCCCCACCAGGAGAGAGGGCGGACACTCCCCAGAGATGCCCGCCCGCCTGCTGCCGAGCAGCTTGAATGGCTCCAGCTTTTTAATTATTGTGCAAAGGAAGCACTTAGCTTTTCTGTTGTGGTCAGCAGAGAGATGCGGCTTTCCGCTTCCCCGGGCACCAAGCCCGGCTCACCGCTGCCCCCCCACCCCGACGATGCTGCAGTGTCTTCAGGGCTCTCCCGGATGAGCAGGGATGCGTGGGGCTGTGCACACACACACGTGTGCTCACACACATACCCGTAGGCACGGGCATACTCACACGGGC
This sequence comes from Ursus maritimus, assembly GCF_017311325.1. Classification (NCBI taxonomy): domain Eukaryota; kingdom Metazoa; phylum Chordata; class Mammalia; order Carnivora; family Ursidae; genus Ursus; species Ursus maritimus. The sequence continues at coordinate 58,598,873 of NW_024424119.1, forward strand.
ATGCATACATACATCCATGCACACATAGGCGTGCACGCATCCCCCATCCCCAATTTCTCTGACAGACGTGGCTCTCCAGGCTCCTTGGGAATTATGAAGTGAGTGAGCCGAGGAGGGACACATCGTAGGAGAGACACCATGTCCCTTAGAGGAGCTGCCACTCACCGCAGACCCTGGGACAGTCGGTTTGAGCACCGTGAGCAATCAGGACCCCTACGAGGAGCCCCGGGGGGAGAAGGAATGTTTTCCCAGGAAGCCACACACCGGGCGTGAAGAGCAGGGCACTTCTCCCCAGAGGCCTGCCCAGAGGTGGGCTGAGGACAAGGTGGGGGACCGGGGCTCCAGCCTCGGGAAGCTGGGGGCAGGGGTGGTCCTGGCCCCCTGGCCCCCAGTAACAGGTCTCATGTGACGTGGGCTCCTCATGTGGCAATGTGGACGAGATGTGCCAACCCTAAACCGAGGTCACCACGCAGCAGGGACAGTCTGTGCACGGCCCGCAAGCCGGGTGCCCAGAGAAAATGTCCTTTTGTGGATGTTCCTTCAGAGTGGAGTTGTGCTGTCTTTAATGTGGGAGCCCCTGAAAGGGCAGAGGCTCTGGGCGGGACAGCCCCTGTGTTCCACCATAGCCGGTGCGTGGCTCCCAGCGGCTCCTCTCGTGTCCACGTGGGAGACGCAGACATGAGAGCCCGGTCCACGCCCTCCCTGCTCTGGACATTCTCAGACTACACGTGGCCACCAGCACGTGACTGCCCTTAGGTCTGTCTCCTCAATGACCAGCGAGGAGGAAAGCTTTCCCACGTTAATGACCCATTTTTGTGTGTTCTTTGACTTGCCAAGTGCCCATCCTTCGTCGTTCTGTGTCCGTGTGTCTTTGCTCCGCAACCTGCAGGCGGTCCCACAGGGGGCCCAGTCGTGATCACTGCTGCCGGCGGCTGTCCCTGGGGATCGCAGTTGGGCCTCCGCTCCATTTCTTGATGTGCCCTGGTTTTCACGTATGAGATGCCTTCTCGACGCCAAGCGACTTTCCCCTGCATCCCGTTCCAGGCTTCTCCTCCGGGTGGGGCCTCGAGGTGGGGGGTCTCATGTTCGCGCAGCCTGGCCCGAGCACCTGGGTTCCAGCACCGACCCCTCCAGGCCAGGCCCGCGTCCCCAGGTCCCTGCCATGTGTCCTTTCTCATGCCAAACCCCAGGGCTCCCGTGGCTGCGGCTTTTAGTCCCAACAGCTCCAAGGCCTGTCTGGGCTCTTGTTGCACATTTATTTTTCGGTCTGAATTTCGGAAACAATTTGTCACATTTTGAGAAATTGACCATGTGTGTTGATGGGAACTAATTGCCACTTTGTCTAGAGAATGGACTGCTGAGCTGTGGGGAGCACGACCTCCGCATCCCGCTAGAGATGGCTTTCAGCCAGTGTCCGGGTGCTGTGCAGGTCCCCCCCCCCCCCGTGATCCCATCGGCTCCGTGGCAAGTGCAGCTCTGGGGGCTTGGGTCTGTGGCCACCACGAGCAGGAATTGCCTGAGACGCTTGCACTGTTGTTCCTGCTCCTGGCTGGTGGGATGTGCTCAGGTGGGGCCCGGTCAGGAGATGCTTTCATTTGTTCTAATAGTTTTTCAATTGATTCTCTTGGGTTTTCTAGGTAAGTGGTTGTGCCGGCTGCACGCCATTAGACCTGCGTTTTTTTTCAGCATTTGCTCTTCTTGCTCTTTCCTTTGTCTCCGAGCTGGCCGGGATTCCCATCATGGCGGGCAGACCGGCGTCCCAGGTTGAGAGGGGACGGCTTGCTTGTTTGCCACAGGCACCACATTGGCCTCGATTTCTGGAAGATTCCTTTTGTTGTCGTTAATTAAGTTGGGGATGTTTCTTCCTGTGTCTAACGTATCAGTGGATTTTGAATCTTAACAAATGTTTTTTTGTATTTGCCAACCTGATCCAAATGGATTTCCTCCTTGAATGGCTTAGTATAATGAAGTACGTTGTACTTTTTTAGGTAAACTCTATTTCATTGTGGTCATGGGGTGCTAACAGGCTACTGGATCCCATTTGCTAACGGTTTATTCGGGTAGTTCGTACTTAGAGTCTGAAGGGAGCCGGCCTAATGTCAGCGTTGGTTCTGTGCGGGTGTGATTTCAGGGACGGGTTTGGGCCAGCCTTGGTGAATAAGGAGAGAAGCTTCCTTTTCTTTCTGGGCTCTGAAGTGGTTTGACTGAGGGGGCAGAACTTGAGTGTAAAACCTTCGGGCCTGGTGCCTTCGGTGGGAGGAGCGGGTCTTTGACTCTTTCCCGTCGTCCTGCCGATCGACTCCTTGAGCACCAAGGGGGTGATGTGAGCAGGACAGAGAAGCAGAAACCCCCGACTCCCGGGGGTTCCCCTCACCGCCCGGAGGCAGCGAGCACATCTGCTGGTATACAGGAAGGCTTCGGCATCCGGCCAACCTGGCTTCCCACCCTGGGGGCCTCTTCCTAAGCTTCAGAACCTCAGTGAAGACCCTCCAGCTCCATGAGCCCGTGGGTCCTCATCTCAGATGATAGGCATAGCGAGTCCTGGCTCCGTGCAGTTGGTTTTCCGGACCCTGTGCCACCACCCCGCAGCGCGGCTGAGGCTCTTCCTCCACGGGGTTGGAGGCTCAGGGTATGTGGTGACGTGTGCACCAGACTGCTGACGGGGACTTCTCTTGCTGTGGGCCAGGCTGCACACTTCCATTACCATCCGTGGCCTCCCCAGCTGGATCCTACAGGTCAGCATCACAAATCCCAGTTCCCCAAGGGGCCTCTCGCTGACCTGGAGTGGGCAGGATGGGGGTTTGACCATCCCAGGAACACTTGGGGTCAGAGCCTTATCCACCGGCACTTGGCCAGATGCTGGCCAGCCAGCCCAGAATTAAACACTGATGCAGACTGAGCCGCCTTCTGCCAGGGGTTACCCTGAATGTCTCACACTCACCTCCTTTTTACCCCTTTACAATTAGCCCGGGAGTATGGAAGTCACCCTCACTTACGGATGAGGAAGCTGAGGCTCAGAGAGGGGTGGTGACTCCCCTGGGGCCACACAGCATGAACTGATGGGACAGGCCTGAACCACACTCGAGTCCTCAGGACCTTTGGCTGCTGCCTGGGCCTCATGCTTTTGTGCCCATGGGCCCTGAGGGTCCCCAGAAGGAGCAGGGACGCAGCCTACCCTGCCCGGGGGCTGGGGGACTGCTCTGCCCTGGCTCCAAGGGTTGGCAGGTCCCACGGAGGGGGCTCCATGTCTTGTCCTGAGGGAACATGAGGACTGGGCAGATGGATGCCTTCCTTGGGCCACCAGAACACACAGTTCTTGTAGAAATCAGCCATCGTTTGGTGCAGCCATCACAGGAGAAGTAAAGATAATGGGCATGGTCTTGGGCTTCCCAGCCTTCCTCCCCAGGTCCCTCAGGTCAGGCGGGGAGAGGGGAGTGGGAAGGGGGGTATACTCTGTGTCTGGGCAGCCAAGCCAGGGCCTTATTCCTGCCCCACCCAGACCACCTCAGCTTCGGCAGGGACAGGACAGCACGCCACTCCCGTGTGCCCGGAAGCTCTGAGGGACATGCGCCCTGGGGCTTAGGGAAAGGTCTCAACCAGACCCCGATGCCTTGGGAAGCAGGGCTCAGCCATGGGCACCTTTCCAGGAGACCCCAGGGGCCCCGGCCCTCAGCTAGCACAACAACCGGTCCCGGGCTTTCAGCTCTGTGGGGGGAACAGGGCAGGATGCCAGGAGGCCTCTGGGGTGTCTGTTCACTCCCTCGAGTGTCCAGCGTCACAGCGGCCCCTTCGGGGTTGAGGGGTAGCACACCCTTATCACCCACCCCAGGGTTGGGGGGCCAGGCCTCCCAACTCCTGGTGCACTTCCTGTCCCCCAACCCCCCCCCCGCAGCAGAANNNCCTTCCACCCTCTGAGCTCTTCCATGGACCCTGCCAGTTCTGGGCCTTGAGGCTGGGAGAGAGAGAAAACCCAAAGCAGCTCAAACCGGGGACGGAATCAGGGGCAGCCATGCCTGGGGAGCCAGCAGTGTCTCGGGATTCTGCTATTGAAAGAGGCTTTCAGCAAGAGAGGGGCAAGACAGAGAAATTACAGCCCCCAGCCTCCGGCCACGTGGTCCTCCTGCTTGCCCGCACCTCCCCACAGCCCAGCCAGCTTGTGACTAAGGAAAAACATGCAGCCACACTGATGCAATTAGGAAAATGTTATTTTTCAAACGCTGCCAGATCCTCGGGGTTGACCTTGTAACCTGGGAAAATAGCACGTGGGCGTGTCAGGCCTGCGCCTGCCACTTGCAGCTTTGGCCTGGGACAGTCCTTGAGCAGCTCTGACGCCTGTGGGATGGGGATGCCGAGACCCCCCTGTTGCATGTCCAGGAGACAGGAAGCGTGGGACAGGCCCTCGCTGGGGGCTCAGGGAATGTGCCTGCCCCTCCGGGTTTGAGGAAGGCGAGGAGGGTTTCTAGGTGCCCACCCACCTGCCTGCCGCCTGGGTGGATCTTGTGCTCCAGGTGAGTGCCCCCCCCCCACGGCCATTCCCAGCCTCCGGGCACAGCCTGCCCTCAGTTTTCCAGCTCAAGGAGCAGAGTGTGGTCAGCAGACTCCTGTGCCTGCCTGGAGGCCAAGTCCAGCTCCTGCGTCCTCCTGCTGCTCTCCTGCCCGTCAGGCTTTAGATTGGGGAACAGGCCTGCTAAAAGTGGAGGACACCATCCCCCAGCAACTTCTGCTCTCCCTGGAGCAACTTAGGAGGGGCCCAGGAGGCCCAGCCCAGAGCCCACCCACTCTAAAGGATCACAGTTGATGTGCTGCCCTCTTACGGGTCTTGGCTCTTAGAGGAGCCCGGTGAGAGTGAGCCTGGCAGGTGGAGGGTGCGAGCGGAGGATTCCTTCTTTCTCCCAAGCATCCCACCATGGGCTGTCTGGGAAGCAACACCAAGGCGTGACCTGGGGCTGGACTTACCTGGAAGGTCCGCTGATGCCAGAGGGCCAGGAATCCAGGTTGCTGGTTGAGGTCGGGAACCTGGGTCTCTGTTTGCACATCTGTGCCACGGAGATGAGTGTCCCCAAGGTATCCCATTAAGAGATGCACAGCTGCCCTGCAGGGGCCGGGACCACCCTGCTGCTATGGGGTTATGGGGCTCAAGGGGTGGCTAGTGACCCTCTCACCTGGAGAGCAGAGAGGGCTAATGTGCAGAGGGCTTTGGGGGCTGCTGCCCCAGAAGGCCAGGAGCCTGGAGGTGGCTCTGCTGACGCCTGCCCCCACTCGTATGATGGGTAAGTAGCCAAAACTCACTTTGATGTGGCAATGGGGACAGAAAAGGGGCAGGAGCCCTGGAAGACACATGTGTCTCAAAAAGCTACAGACCACCTGGGGAACCCCCCCCCCCCCCGGTTTGCCTAGTCTGGCCCCAAAACCCCTGCTCCAGCACAACCAGGTCTTTTTTTTTTTTTTTAAAGATTTTTTTTATTTATTTATTTGACAGAGATAGAGACAGCCAGCGAGAGAGGGAACACAAGCAGGGGGAGTGGGAGAGGAAGAAGCAGGCTCATAGCAGAGGAGCCTGATGTGGGGCTCGATCCCGTAACGCCGGGATCACGCCCTGAGCCGAAGGCAGGCGCTTAACCGCTGTGCCACCCAGGCGCCCCCAACCAGGTCTCTTTAACTCAGGTGATGGGGCAGGGATCTCTGTGGTCTCAGAATCCTGCTGACACCACCAAGGGCTGCTCAGCCGGGGCCCAAAGAAACCCCCTGTCCCCCAGTGACACCCCCTCCTAGGTTCTGATCTGAGACAAACCACTTGGCCTCAGGGAGGACAAGGACAAGGACCTCTTCTTAAGTCCCCTGGTCAGGCACCCCCTCCCCAGGAGCCTGAGGGTCTAGGAGGAGGTTTTTGGGTCAAAGATGGGTGTTCTGGACCTGGAGGAAAGCTGAGCAGACAGCCTTAGCACCAAGGATTGTGGAGGGGGCCGCTGGGAGGGCTTCACGGCCCTGAATTGGCCTCGAGGAACCTCCCAGTGTCCTGGAGGTGCTTTGGAGTGAGCCCCAGGCGGGTGCCGGGCATCCAGTGGCCACAGGCCTGGCGGGCAGGGTGGGGCTGCTGGGGGCAGGCCAGAGGCTGTGGGAGCAGTCCAGGCCAGCGAGGGTGGAAAGGCTGTACCAGGTGACAGGAGCCTGCAGGAGGCGGGGCTGGGGAGGGAGGGGCCCTGGGGGGTGCAGGTGGGGTGGAGGGTGCTGCCCTGGATTGACCAGGCAGGGGTCTTTGGAAGGGGAGGGAGATGCAGAGGGAAGGGGCAGTGGGTGCAGGGAGGGGGAGGGCTGTGCATGGCTGACCCAGCTGGGGGGCGCAGATGTGCAGGTGGGGGCTGCGTGGGGCTGACCCGGCTCCAGCTTGGGGTGGAGGGGGTACTTGGGCAGATGCAAGCCTGGCCACTCTCCTCTGACCCCGCGGGCGGTGGTCTGCGGGAGACAGGGGTGGGGAGGTTGGGGGGTGGAGGGGGGTACTTGGGGTGCAGATAGGGAATGGGTCTCAGCTGACCCCGTCCGCGGGGTCTGCGGGAGGCGGGGCCGCGGGGGGGCGCGGTCGTGGCGCGGGCGCGGGCTGAGGGGGCGCTGGCGTGTGCCCGCAGGCAGCCCGGCGGCGGAGACGGCGGCCGCGGGGACGGCGTGCGCCCGGACACCGCCAGCTTCAGGATGAGCGACCTGGACACGGAGGTGCTGCCCTTGCCGCCGAGGTACCGCTTCCGGGACCTGCTGCTGGGAGACCAGTCTTTCCAGAACGACGACAGGTAGGGGCGGGGGTCGCCGCGTGCTCGGAGCTGTCCGCGGTGCTGAAGGCCGGTGCGCCGCCTGCTGCCCTTCAACTTTCCCGAGTTTCCCGGGCTTCCGGGCGGGGGAAGTTTCGGGTGGGGGCTGGGCGAGGGGGTGAAGCATCTTCCTTCCGGGAGGGGCCCTGGGGGATGGGACGGGAGCTCCGTGCTGGGGAGTCCTCCCAAAGACCGCTCCCGGGGCCTGGCCTCCCTGAGTGTGCACCCGGCCCCCAGCCCTGCTCGCAGCTCTGCTGTTTTGGGGGACAGGCCAGGGCTGGAAGCAAGCCGGTGGCGGAGCCGGGGAGTCTGGCTGAAGGCCCGTGTCCTCCAGACTCTGGCTGGGGCCATTTATTCTTAGCTGAGGGAGCGTCTTTCAAGCTTCTGTCGTGATTCCTTACGGAGGGTGACGATGTTCCCTCACCTCCGATTCTCCTGGCTTCCGGAGAAAAGCAAAATGAACTCGAGTCTTTCGGTAAGAGACCAGCAGAACCAGCTCTTGGGAATAATTCATATGCCAAGGGAGCTGGCAGGAAGCTGGAAGAAATGTTGCTTTTCTCTGCCTTTTCCCCAAATAGCTGCCTTGGGTAAACACCCGGCACTTAAGCTCTGTCAGCCTCAGGGGAGGTGCTGTTCCGCCCGCCAGCGAAGGGGAGCGCAGGGACTCACGCGGGGCCGGAGCCTGGGGGCTTGGGAAGGAGCTGGCTCTTGCCTTGTGTGCTGAGCGGCCCTCGGGCCCTGGGCACCTGCAGGTCCTTCCCCACCCAGCCCCGGACTGGCCAGGCCGAGGCCCAGTGTCCCCCCACAGCGCAGTCCTTCTGTCAGTCAGCACGTAGCCTCGCTGGTTGAAACTGTCGGGACGCAGACTGAGCCCTGGGGATGATCCTTTGCTGAAGCTGTAGTTGGGAAAAGTCACACTTGAGGACGAGGTGAGGTCCGTGTGCAGGGACCATGAGGAGCTGCCAAAGCTTATGGAAAGGGATTTAAGACAGCCGTGCCCACCGCCAGAAACAGAGCATCCTGCCAGACCCCATCAGGTCCGCTTGCGTGGGAATCGGAGAGCTGACAGTGTTTGCCCACTCACAGGCAAGGTTGCAAGTTCCGCAGAGGGCTTTCTGAAACCCTGCTTCCTCTTGTTGGACTGAGTGTTGTAGTAATAAGTAAGCCCCCACCCCACCCCGAGCACATGCCAGGGAAGAGCTTCACATCACTCTCTGTGGAGGCAGAGGCGGAGGGGTCAGGAGGACCCTGTGTGTGGCCGGGGCTCTCCTGCCCTCCTAGAACCCAGGGCAGGGCTGGGGGCTTTCCTGAGTCAAACCTGTGTGCTGAGCATTTTCTGAAGGCAGCACCAGCCTCTCAGCACCTACTCCCCTGGGACTCGGCTAAGTCTTGAGGGCAGCAGCCCCGGAGATTTTTCCAATGTGGACAGGAATGGCGTCTGTCACCCCGAGTAGGCCTGGGGCCTCTGGATGCGTCGATAAATGCCAGTGTCTGTGGATGATGTAATTAGAGCAACACATCTCTCCACTTCCAGGAGCAGATGACAGAGGTCTTCCCCCTGCTCACCCCAGAGAGGAGGCACGGGGCCTGGGTGGAGGTGGCTATCCCTTGGAGGCTCCAAGGGGCTCCGGGGTGGGGAGGGGGCTGCTGGTTTGCACATCTCCAGCCAGGTTCCAGGTGGTGCTGCCCTGCTGGCTTGGGGGCCGGAGGGGAGCCTGTGAGGCACAGTGCTTGCTGCCCAGGGTTCCAGGAGCAGCCAGCTGCGGGGACCAGGGAGGCCTGAGGAATAAGCCAGGTGGGGACCTAGAGGGGGCTTTTCCTCTACTACCAGGAGCCCAGTCAGAAGAGCTTCTCTGTTTTCAAACTTCTTTGGCTCAAGTGTGGCCTTCTCCCTCTCAGGAACCCGTCACGCTCACAGGCTGTGCTCCTAGGTCTTATTGGAGCCAGAAAGGCTGGAAACCAGGATGGTGTTCGGGGGCAGGGGTGGCTGAGATCACCTGAGACCCTCATCTCTAAGGACACACACATGGGGAGGCCCAGGCTGGGCTCTGAGCTGATACCCCAAGCTCAGGGAGGAGGAGCCAGGGGAAGCCTGGCTGTTGGAGGTCCCCTCCTGGATGCCTGTGACTTGGGCCTCTAGAGCCTCTCCCTGAGTCCCCTTCTCATCCTTAGTGCCTGTGCCCCCTCCCGCATCACTGATTCCTAAAGTGGAAGATGGAGGTGGGCTTCTGCCCGGCCTGACAGGACCCCTTATGCACATATAGAGACCTTGTAAGGATGTTTTGGGGGGCAGGGGGCTGGCATGGGGTCCTGGGGCTGCAGGCTGTCCCCATGCACCATGAGGCTGGGGGCTCTGGGGAACCCCACACACAATCAGCAGCATCATGGAGCCCTTTCCCTCCCCCCAGGCCTCCACCTGCAGCCCCTAGGCCCCAGGGGAGGCTCTGTGGGGTGAGCAGGGGTGCTGCTGCCCTGATCTTGGCAGGCTGTGAGTGGGCGGGCAGGGCTGTGGGCTTCCTGCTCTCCGGAGAAATAAAGCCACCAGCAGTGAGTCACTGCAGCCTCACTCGCTGTGGCCTCGGAGGGAGGGGCTCAACCCACATGGGCCAAAGAGCCTGCTTCGGCCTCTGGGGGGGGGGGGCAGGCGGGGGAGAAGGGTAGAACCAGAGCTCACAGATGTTCCAGGGAGCAGCTGAGGTCTCCGGGCAATCTCCATCACTGCCTGCGGGGCCAGGTCCGGGTCCTAGGGAGCAGGGCCCTCCTCAGAAGTGCACCTGCGCCCTGCAAGGAAGGCCTGGGGCTCAGGACTCCCCACCCCACCTCAGGACAGCTCACTGGCCCTGTGCCCAGGAGCCAAGGAGCAGCTCAAGGAGGCCCTGCCCCACCCCCTACCCCCACCCCCGTCCACAGCTGACCCTCCTGTGCACCTGGACACCTGAGCACGTGGCACCGTGGTCCTGGGAGCAGACTTAGGGATCTGAGTGTCTGCTTCACAGCTGGAGGCTGCAGGGCCCTGCCAGCTGTGAGCCCTCCTCCTGGAAGGGGTGATGTCAGTCACCCGCAGATGGCACTGTGATTTGACAGCGACACAGGTGGGGGCTTTCGTCATTGCAAGTTTCTCCACCTCCCCTCCTATAACACAGATGGAAGGCTTTCAGCCCTGCCCACCCCCCAAGCTCAGGAAGATGCAGATGGGCTCTGTGCCCTGAGGTACAGGGGGACACGGGGACACCACAGCCTTGTTCCCCACAAGGAGCAGAATTGTGGAAAAGCCTGGGGTGGGGAGAACCACAGGTGAGGACAAAGGGCCTGGCATGTGGCCACCTCCTGGCCTGCGTGCCCCTGACCACTGCTTTCCACAGCTGCCTGCTGGGCCAGGACCCAGCCCAGTGGAGTGAGGGGGGGTGACAGCTGGAGGCGGTGTGAGGGTCGGCACCCTACCCTCTCCCCCAGGCATCTGAGTGGAGGACAGGTGGGCCCTGAGAAGCATCCAGGGGTTAAGGCTCTCAGGGGCTCTGGGGTTTGGTGGGGGAGGCACCAGCCTGCTGCAGGAAGGACACAGAGGCCAGGCCTCTGGGGTCAGGATGCCACCCAGAAGGACCCCATTTGGCTGTTTGCCTTCACTCCTCTGAAAACAGAGGAGGAATCCTGCCTTGTTTCTCTGGAGTTGAGCAAAGCCAAATATTATTTCACACCACAAGCTGGGAAGCGGGAAGACAAGCAGTCCTGCGCTGCAGGAGCATGGGGGTGCCTCGAGGACAGACCCTGCCAGCCCTGCAGTGGGCGTAGCTGAGAGCCATGGCCCCTGGGGCAAGGACTCCTCAACTCGAGGCCCACTGGGGACCCTCAAATCTGGACTGCGTGCAGGGAGGAGCAGGCAGGGCCGGGCGGGGGGGGAATCTCTGCAGGAGGTGTGCCCCTCCCCACAGCCCCTCCCCATCCGCTGAGCAGAAGGGGATTAGGGCCCCCAGCAGTAGGGGTTTCTCGGGACCAGTGCTGCCCTCAGGGCCACTCAGCTGTAACCGATAATAAGTGGACGTGGACATTACCAAGCCGAGGCGTAGCTCCGTGTGGCAGGGTTGGAACCACCCCAGGCTGTTTCCTCCGCTGCTGCCCTGCCTCCCTCCCCAAGGCCCTTCCTCCATCTAGGGCTCCCGCAGACGTGGGAGGAGTAGCCTGGGAGGGCTGCAGGGTTCAGAGGGGGCCCCGTTCTTGCTCACTGGCACAGGACCCAGGACCCTCCCGAGAGCCAGAGAGGGCAAGCGCTGGCGGGGATCTCTCCTCTGCAGGGGTGCTCAGGGAAGAGTGAGGGCTGTGAGGGAAGCCACGGGGACAACAGGCTGGCTCAAGTCTTGCATGTGGGGGTTCCCCGCGGACTAATGAACACTGAGGGCCCTGTCACAGTAGAGGGGGACCGTGGACCGTGGACGTGCCCCCACCCATGCCAGCCAGGCCCACTGCTTCGCCCCGGGTCCTTCCTGCGTGGGGCCGCTGGGCTCAGGCCTCCTGGGGGCCTGCCTTCTGTTCCATGTCATGACTCATGGGCAGGGCTGGGCTGGTGGCTCCATAGTAGGGTGGGACAAGGTGGGACCCCATCTCTGCCCCAGCCCCTTCTTGCCCTGCCCTGGCTGGCGACCTTTGTCCATTGCAAACCCTCAGGCCTCGGAGGATGCAGCGGCCGGGGAAATGGCCAGGGCCCAGGCTGGTGGGGCCTAGGCCAGGTTGGGGGTCTCTCGCCACCTTCAGCTCATGCACAATAGGATTGGATGGTGCCTGGGCAGGGGCGACACGGGGCTAAAGCTAAACCCTCATCTCCCCCCGCAGAGACCCTGTTCAGCCTACAGCAGCCACACCTGCTGAGTCTGTCACCCCCGGGCGGCTCTTTCTGCCCCCTGGACACCTGCCTGCTGTCCTTCTGATGGACTCCCAATCTCCCTCCCTCGTTCCCTGGCTCACACCCGAAATCCCTGAGCCCACCGCAGCTCTATCCTGCCTGAGCCCCAAGGCCCTTCTGCCCACATCCCCCCAGCCCCCACACACGGTCTGGGTGGTCTCTGGCTTTACGCCATCGGAGCGTGGCCAGGGTGCTAGCGTGTGGGCACCAAGAGCTGATGCTGGACGCCACGAGGCTGCTTCTCCGGGGATCTGTCTGTCTGGGTCTAGCTTCTGCGCTGCCTATGTGATCGAATCAAGGAGAAGCCTGGGGTGGTGCCAGGTTCTGGCCGATTCCAAGAGCTTTAGGGAGATTTCAGGGAGTGAAGTTGTGATTTTTCCAGTCACCTTCCTGGTCCAGGGCTCATCACCTGCGTCTCCCCCACTGCACTGTGAGCGGGCCGGGGCTGTCTGCTTCTGTTCCCTGTGTCACCTGTGGTCCCTCACAGGGAGCAAGGGCCTGAAAGGTGGCCAGGGTGGGGCAGAGAGAAGGGCGGGTGACCCTCTGTGGAGTCTGGGCTCCTGGGGGCAGGTCGTGCCTTCCTCCAAGTGGGGGTTCTGGAGACGGGTTCTCCCCAGCCTGGGAAGGTGAGCAGCGGCAGAAGGAGAGTAAAGGGACAGGAGAGGGAAGTGGAGGGGCACGAGTGCACCGAGATGGGTCAGCCGGGCTCCGGGACCCGCATGTGCATTTGTGGACCCGGCGCACCACTCCGTCTTCTGGGAGCTGGGGGCGGGGGGGTTCAGTCCATGAGCTGGCATTCCTGGCCCTCCGCCCGTGCCCAGGAGGTGTCCGGGAGTCCCCCAGATGGGGAACTGGGTGTCCCCTGGGAGCCGTGCTCCCCACCCTGCCCCTGGGCTGTGCAGGGCAGCATGCGTCTTGGCCTCTAAGCTCGCATCTGGAGACTCACATGCGTGACTCAGAGTTCAGTCCCCCCCAAGTTAGTGCAAAGCAGGGCATGGACCCCCAGTGAGGGGGCAACCAGCATCCTCCAGGGCCGCGAAAACCATGATTAGTGTTGGTTTCAATCGTAATTCCCTTTGGTGTCTGATGTGCGTCCCACGAGGTGCCGTTTAGCGCTGTAACCGCATCGTGGGTGGACCGTGTCGCCTCGCGCTGTCTGGAACGCAGCGGGGTGCGGGCGTGTTCAGGCCAGGCTGCAGTCGGCTTGGGCTGCGTAACGAAACGCCGTAGACCAGGCTTAAACCACAGATGCTGATTTCTCAGAGTTCCTGCAGCTGAAGGTCCAAGGTCAGGGTGCCAGCACGCTGGGGTCCTGCTGACGGCCCCCTTCCCGGTTTACAGCCGCTTTCTCGTCCTGTCTTCCTGTGGTGGGTAGACAGAGGGAGCTCTGTGACCTTAGTGAACCCTAATCACCCCCCAGCGTCCCCCTCCTAACAGCACCACCCTGGGGGCTAGGGCTTCAACACATGAAGTTGGGGGGACGCATGCAGGCAGCCCACAGCAGGCTTGGGGGAACAAGGTAACGCTACAAAAGAAATGGCAGGTAACCCTTCGTGGGATTAAGCTGTGCTTTGACTTCACATTCTTCAGGCTTCGAGGGCGTCCCAGGAGAGACTGGCGAGAGAGCGCCTGCGTGGAGCTTCCCGTGTCCCTCCAGCCTGGGCCTGCACATCGGGCTGAGCGGAGGCTGGCCCCCGCAGCAAAGGGACCTGTCCAGGGTCACCCAACTAGTTAGGGGAGCTGCAGAGGAGCAGGGCTGCAGAAAGCACCCCAGACCCCTACAGTGCAGGGAAGGACCGCCCCCTCCACGAATGCATGCCTAATGGAGCCTGTGCACACGATCTTTTGGAAATATGGTCTCTGCAGCTGAGATTAAGGTAAAGCTCTCAAGGTGAGAGAATTCTAGGTTAGGGTGGGCACTGAGCCCCGTGACAGATATCCCTAGAACACAAGCGCAGAGGCTGCAGGGACGTGGCCACAAACCAGGAGCAGGGCCCAGGAACTAGGAGAGGCAGAAGGACCCTCCCCTGGGGCTTCCAGAGGGAATGTGGCTCTGCTCACACCTTGATTTCGGATTCCTAGCCTCAGAACTGACAGAAAATGAATTGCTGTTGTCTTAGGCCCCCCAGTTTGTGGCACGTTATGGCAGCCCCAGGACGCCGACACCCCCATCATGGGGTAAAGTGTGGCGGGGCAGGCGACCCGAGAAGCCAGGGACCCAGGGACCCAGGGACCCGGCGCCTGCCCCTATTCTCAGCACTAAGAGAGTTTCCAGCATGGGGTTGTGGAGGGCACCCTGGGCCTGCAGGGTGGTCCCTGCCCTTGTCAGGTGGGACCCTTGGCCCGCTGAAATTGGATGGAGTCTGTGAATAACGGGGCCGTCCTTTGGCTGGGGTGTTTTCCAGGGCGGGTCCTACATTGACGTTGAAAATATGCTTGTAAGTGGAAGTGCCGGAAAAGAGTCCCCCTCCCACTGGGCTGTGGGAGCCCGGAGCTCGACGCCTCCCCCAGCCTGCGGGAACAATGGCTCCTGGCAGGGGAGGGGCTGTGGGGGCCCTGCATCCGTCCTTTGTGACCCTGACCCCCACAAGAGCCCAGGAAGGAGTCTGCTCTGCAGGCAGGAAACACAGCTCCCATGTGGCAGCAGGGGGAAGGGAGAAGGCCTGCAGGTGGTAGGGAAGGTGTCGGCACTGGGCAGGGGCTGGGGCGTGGTGCAGGTGCATGGGGGTGGGGGTCTGAGAGGACAGACGTAGATGCCCCCAGCTCCTCTCCACAGCCGCATGCTGGGCAGGGGCAACCCCCCCCCCAGCCTGGGGAGGCCCTGGCCAAACCCACCGCATCTCTGTCTTTTCTAGGGGCGGGAGTCTTTTCTGGGAGCTGAGCTGGCTGCACCCTCACCCCTGGGGGGCCCACATCCTGGCTCCTTCCCTCCTCCCTACCCGCATTCCAGCCTCCCTGGGGGGGGGGGGGCTGTGAGGCAAGGTCACCTGTGGAAAGCTCCGGCATCCAGCCCCTGGAGAGCCCCAGACCCTGCAGAGTCCTGCCCTGCCCCCACCCTACGCAGTAACTAGCAGCCAATTGTTTTTGTCTCCTTGTCTCTCTGTCTCTTCCTCTGCCTCTCTGGCCAGTCTATCCTTTGTTCTAGGGGCCTCTTCCAGAGCAATTACCGGGGCCCGGGAACTGGGAGAAGGACCCCAGCCCTGAGTCCCCTTGTGGAGGGGGGCATGGCCAAGGACTCCAGCTGAGCCTGGCAGTGGCTCTAATGCCCGTGAGGGGAGATGTGGCCCCTGGCTGAGCAGCGCCCCCCACAGTGTCTGCATCCCCACACTCCAGTCCTGTCAAGGCGGGAGAGTACCCTGGTGGTCCTAAGTACTCTCACAAGTGTCCTCATGGGAAGGAGCAGAAAAACGTTAAAACGGTAAATTTCGCTATGTATGTTTTACCACAATTTGAAAAAAGAGGGAGAGGCAGAGGGAGATTTTACACAGAGAAGCTCGTGTGAGGACGGAGCAGAGATCAGAGGGACGCGGCCACAAGCCAAGGGACACTGGAGCCTCTGGGGGGGACAGAGCCCTATGGTGCCTGAATTTCAGCCCAGCGGTACCGACTGCAGACTTTGGGGCTCAGAACTGGAGGGAATGGTCCCTGCTGCGGCAGCCACGGGACATTGGCACACTGGAACACACAGAATTATTGGGGGAGAGTGACCATCAGGAGAAATCACCCCGTTTCTGTCTGGGGTGGGCAAGTGCCCACTGTCGTGCACCCCAGGCGCCCGGGCCAGCCGCACGCTGGGAAGCGACTCTCCCGGAAGCACATTCCCAGTGGCCAGGGTTTGCTGGAGGGCGTGGAGGGGAGTGAGGGGCCGGCGGGGTCCGGGGAGGGGACCGGCAGCAGCCTGGCTGGGGGAGAGCTCACCCCTCGCAGCTGGTTTGCTCAGAACAGGAGTACCGTGTTCATCTGGTTATTAGGATTCACAGACTTGCCTAGATCCAGAGCGGCTCCCACCTGGGGTGGCCCCCCAAGATCTCCACGGTCCGTGGAGGTCCACGCCCAGGTCCGTGACTACGATGAGATGTCACACCCAGGTTTACAGTGCCCAACACGGTGTCAGCGACCGAATTCATCTCTCCGAAAGTCATGTGCCGGGGTTCCAAGCTCTCAGAGCCTCAGAAGGTGACCTTGTGTGGAAGCAGGTTCATGACCGGTCATGAGGTGCCCACAAGGTCGTCGAGGGGGCCCTGCTCCTACGTGACTGGGGCCCTTTGATAAAGGGGAATTTGGAGACAGGCACAGAGAGGACATCCGTCTGCAAGGCGAGGAGGGAGCCTCAGAAGAACCGGCCCCGCCAGCACCACAGCCCCAGACGTCTGGCCTCCAGAAGTGGACACCTACGTTCCCGTCGTCGTCGTGAGCCGCCCGGTCGGTGCTGCTTCCTCGCAGGCGGCAGAGGGGTGCTGCCCTCTAGTCAAGGTGACGAATCCGCGACCTTTGAGTTAATCAGGAGAGTGTCTCCTGGGCCCAGTCTAGTCGCAGGAGCCCTTTGAAAGAGGGACATTTTCTCTGGCGGGACGCAGAAGAGGGGGCGGTTTGGGGCCCCAGGGCCACAGGCACATGGCTCCTGGTGGTACAGATGGAGGGGCCGAGGAGCGAGGAGCCCTTGGGAACGGAGCGGATGGCAGCCAGCAAGAGCAGGGGCCCGTCCTACCGCCGCCCCGCCAGGGTCCGGATGAGCTGCAGGCGAGAGCCTGTCCCCGCAGACAAGGCTGCAGCCTCGCGAGGCCCTTGAGGACAAACGGAGCCAGGCTACACTCGGTCATGCACCCGCAGCTCCGTGAGGGGTGACGGCCTCGCCTGCAGCAGCAAAGTCGGTGGTGACTTGTCACCCAGCAAAACAGCTGATACACGCGGCCTCTCTCCTGCGGGATGTCCCGCCGCCCACCTGTGCCCGGCTGCTCTTCCAAGGCACTTCAGCCTGTCCCTCCGCCTCCACTTTTCCTCACACGCTGTCTCCTGGGTCCGAAGGCCCGGTGGACTGAACGGGAAAGACTCGGGCAAGAGAACTTTTTAGGGGACACTGTGGTCGCTGCGTGGCCTCGTGCCCCGGTTGCCCATCCGCTGCCACGGCTGGGTTAGGGATGGCCGTGCAGCCCTGCTCCGAGCGGACACAGCCCCCGGCCCTGCAAGGACCCCGTGTGCATTCCAGGACCGCGGCCCCAGGAGCATCCTCGCGGGACCCTGCCACCTGCCTCGTCTGCGTCTCGTCCCCGAGTGTTAGCCACGCTCTTCTGCAGGTGCTGCCTGTCCTCCGTCGAGGGGAGCCGGGCGCGCACCCTGACACGTAACTCCTGCTGAAAAGGCAGGAAAATGCGCGCCGTCTTTCTCTGTGACCAGCAGTTTCTGGAGCGAGCAGCGCGTCCTGGCAGCCTCAGCCGTGACCACGCAGGGCTGCTTCTCTGACCCTCCTTGCGCGTACGAGGTGCTCACTCATGGAGTCACGTAGACTCAGCGGTGCCCCCCCGGCACGCCCGCATCCCAGTCCCCAGCACCTGGGGCACGTCCCCTCAGCTGGCCAGATGTGAGGAGGCGAAGGCTGTTGACGGGGGCTCCTGGATCATGGCAGCAGCCCTGTGGTGTCATCCGGTCCTCAGAGAACGGAGGGGGACTGAAGCAGAGGTCAGAGTGGCCTGAGGGTGGGACACTGAGAAGCTGGCAGCGGCGGGGGGACACCCTCCCCCAGGGCCTCCAGAAGGAACCAGCCCTGCCTGCACTTGGATTCTGGGACCGTGGGCCCCAGGACCGTGAGGTGGTGAATTCGTGGTGTTCCAAGCCACTAAATTTGGGGTGATTCGTCACAGCAGCGGCAGGAAGCCCCCACCGCGATTTAATCACTGCCCGCCCCGGAGGTCACCCGTCCCTGCTGGTCCGGCGAGAGCCTTTCCAGCTGGTACGGGTGCCTTCCTCCCGGTTTCTCTTCACTGTGGACGGTACCGTGAAGTTCATCATCTCACCTGTTCTTGAGGGCGCGGTGCAGGCATCCGCGCATTCAGTTGTGCAGCCGTCCCCAGAATGCCTTCATCTTCCCAAACTAAACTATCCCCGGGAGACGCTGTGCCCTCCCTCAGCCCAACCCCACCCTGCCCCCAGGTCTGTGGCTCCGAGTCCTCTGGGGCCTCCGGGGCACTTCCACTCATACAGAATCGGTCCCTCGGCACCGGGCTGACCTCACTCAGCACCGCATCCTCCGGATCCATCCACGTTGTAGCAGGTGTCGGGATTCCTTCCTTTCCAAGGCTCCGTGACATTCCACGGTGTGGACGGACCACGTCTTTCCATCCTTCTGCCGATGGACCCTTAGGCTGCTTCCACATTCAGCTCTTGGGAGTCACGCTGCAGTGAACGTGGTGTGCAGCTATCTGTCGGAGACCCTGCTTTCCGCCCAGAGGTGGGGCTGCTGGACCGTAGGGTAATCCAGGTTAGTTTCCTGAGGAAGCTCCAGACCCTCCCACCGCGGCTGCAGCATCTCCCGTGCCCGGCAACAGCGCACAGGGTCCAGTCTCTCCGTGTCCGTGCCAGCACCTTCACTTCTGTGTGTTGGTAGCGGCCGTCCCAGTGAGCGAGGTGGGATCCCGTTGTAGATTTGATTCACACTCTCTAGGGCCTGGCGGCGTTGAGCACCTTTCCGTGGGCTCACTGGCCCAGGCAGCCCGGGCACCGCCCCAGCCAGGCCACAGCCACGGCCACCAGCACGCCCTCCAGTTCACCTCTCCCGACGTGGGGCTGTGGGTGAGGATCCCCAGGACCCCGCAGGCGCACACCAGTTTGGCTTCAGAGGGTGGAGGCAGGCGTCCGTCTGGGCAACCCTTGGCCTGTGCTCTGCCTGCCGCCCGGTCACTCAGCACTACCTTTCACAAAGCCTCTGCCTCTCCCTGGTTCAGGAGGCTCCTGGGCCAGCCCTCCCACCTGCCCTCCCCCCTGTGGATGTCCCACCTGCAGGCCTCACCTGCTCCCAGGTGTCTCTCCAGCCCAGCCGCCCACGGCGTGCCAGGCGTGGGCACCCAGCCCCCCACGAGACAGTGTCGGGCACGCCCTTGAAGGATGTCCAGAACGGATCTGGAAACCCACCCTATCTCCTGTCCTCCTCCTGACATCCTCCTGTCCTCCCCGTCTCGGGGCGTCACCGCCCACCCATTCCCTCAGCCCCGTGGATTCCCCCGCCATCCAGTCCTCCAGAAGCCTGGCTACTTCCACCTGTCCTCTCCTCCTCTGCCCGGCCCAGCCCCTCTTGGCACAGAAATGCAGAGTGACCACCCCCTCCGCAGGGCTGCTCTTGTGGTGGGAGTGAAGCAGCGTTTGCAGTGCTTGAGAAAAGGGAGACTGCTCTTTTCGTCCGCCCCTCCCGCGGCGGCAGCCATGGGGCTCGAGCTCGTCCGACCCCGGTGGGAGCGGGCCGTTTGGGTCACTCCTCGCGGTGCGCCACGACCAGGGAACGCGGTGCCCCGGGCTGCTGCCCCATGCCGGGGGTCCCTCCTCCGCGTACGGGAGACAGGGACCGTATGCTGAACTGGATGATCATTTTCAAAATAAACCTTACATAAGTGCTGCAGCGGGCCAGCTGGAAGGGCCTCTGCCACCCACTCCAGACGGAACAGCGCTGACAGTTGCTTGGTGGTCCTTCCGTGCACATCAGCCAACGGTTTCTGTTAGGTCACGCCTTATAAAACATTGGAAAAACCTTCCCTCATCAGCTGACTCTCATCCAGGGCCTCGGAAGCCGTCGCTACGTGAGGACCCACGGCCCTCTCACAGTCCAGGACAGGAGAAAGCACAGCAGCTGTGGCAGACGCGGCAGACGGGCCAGATGTGTGGGCTTCCCTGCCGCGGACCGGACGCGTTGGCCGGCCTGTGCACGTACAGGTGGGCGCCACGTGCCACCATCGCTCAGGGGCCACGAGCTCGTGTCCTGTCTGTGGGTGAAAACGCATCCCAGGGAGCCCTGCGGCTTCCTGCACCTCCCGGGGTGGCCGGGCGAGCGTCCCTGCCGTCCAGCCCTGCTCTGTTATTGACCGACACGCGGGGAGCCTTGGCATTGCCCAGGGGCCGGCTCCACAGAGCCCAGTGCTCAGTGGGTGCAGCCACTCCGTGTCGCTCCACAGGAAGGGTGACAAGGGGCCGCCATCTCCTCACCCCCTCCCCCCAGGGGCAGGCAGAGGGCTTCGCCCACATAAACACCTCGTTCCTTTAGGGCAGAGTCCTGACAGGGAACTCGGTCCAGGGAGATGCTGGGGGGTTGCTGAGACCACTGAATGGTTCTGCACCTGACTTTCCTGCCTCTCTGGGGAGGGGCCAGGCAGGGCTGGGAGTTCTGAGGCCCACCTTCCTCCTGCAGACTTTCTGTAAGCCAGACAAGCTGGGGCCTTGGGTCTGGGTGTCCGGGTTTGCGCACGTCGGGAAGGCCTGGAGCCGCCGGCCACGGTGGAGCACGGCCGTGCACCTAAACACCGCCTGCCCCCAGCGGGGCTCCAGCCAGAGCCTAGGTGCCCCCAGCACCAACACCTGCCCGCTGCTCCCTGCCTGAGCCACTCACCTGTCGGCCCCTTGCTCTGTGTCTCCCTGCCTGCCTCCTGGGGAAGCCACCTCCTACCTCAGGGCCTCATCTCCCCACTTTGCAAAACCGAAGTCGGCCGTCTCCTGTCTCCTCGGGTTCCTGTTCGCTGAGCTGACCAGAGCCGTCCCCAGCAGGGCATCGGGCGCAGACAGGGCTCCACAAAGCAACTGCTCTGTCCGACGCAGGGCTCTTGTGCCTGGCACAGAGCTGAGCCTAGCGTATGGGCACCCCGCGGTGAGTGTCCCCATGGACTCCCCGGTAGCCCTGGGAGGTGGGGAATGGGGGGATGGACAGACAGAGCGCGCGTTTCCCACCTGGCTGGGGTGGACCCACCCGACCTGACCAGGCACCAGGGGTGGGGCCTGGAAGGTGGGCACAGCTCCTGGCAGGCCATCCGGAGCCCCACCTGGGTCCCCGGGACCCTCAGGCCGCGTGGGACTTGGGCGCACGACCGAGCACCAACGCTCCCTGGGCTCCAGCGGCTCCTGCCTGCGGAGGTGAGTGGCCGAGAGCCACCAGCTGTCGCCGCGCCACTACTGCTCCCCTCCCCCAGCGCCGCCGTGACTGTCGTGATTCTTACTACTACTTCCGTTACAAGGCGGCCCTGGCCGCTGGGCGCCGAGACCCTCCCTCCCGCCCGGGGCTCCTCCGCTCGGGGAGAGAAGGGGCCCGCGAGTCCACCCGCCTCCCTCCCGCCCCGCAGCGCCCCCCACCCGGCCGGGCCGATCCACTGCGGCGGCGGCGCGGGGAGCGCGGGGCGGGGCGCGGAGATGGGAGCACCGCCCCCGCCGCCTCCCGCCCGTGCGCTCCCGCAGGATGGCGCGGGCCAAGCTGCCGCGCTCGCCGTCCGAGGGCAAGGCGGGCCCGGGGGGTGCCCCGGCCGGCGCCTCGGCGCCGGAGGAGCCGCACGGGCTCAGCCCGCTGCTGCCGGCCCGCGGCGGGGGCTCCGTGGGCAGCGACGTGGGCCAGAGGTAAGGGCGCGCGCCCGGGGACCCCGGGTGCCGCCGGGAGGGGCTTTGCTTCTAACGCTCGCATCCCGCACGGGCTCCGCTGGGCTGCACCTGCGGAGTCGCCTACAGCCCGGGAAGGGGGGATGGCCCGGTTCCCCCCCTCGGAACCCTCACCCAGGCGCCCGGAGCCTGTGCTTCCCTCCCCCCCAACTCCCTCCTGCTCTCAGTAGCTTGTACCGTGGGCCTGCAGGTAAGACTGGGGAGGGGAGAAGGAAGAAAGGACCCAGACACTGTGCCAGGTGGCTCGGTGACCCCTGCCCGGCCCTGGCCCACTGAGCCCACACTCCTGTTGGTTCCAGCGTCCGCATCCCCACTTCAGAGGCGGGCAGCATGAGGCCCAGGGAGGTTGGGGGCCTGGCGGAAGGCTGCACAGCAGATTGGAGCTGAGACACAGTCAGGTCTCAGGTTCCCTGGGGACAAGTGCCCAGAGCTTGTGGCACCAGGGTGCAGGAGGCCCATCTCCTGGGGAGGGGGCCCGCCTGGGGAGGGGGCATCACTGGCCCTTTTCTGGCTCCTCTGAGGACAGGGTTGGACACAGCACCCCATTTCACGGATGAGGACACTGAGGCTCTGTCTGCAGCATTAGTACTTAGCTAGCATCTTCTCAGTGCACGGAGCCCTTCTATATGCTGCGGGGGGAACGGAGATGAATCAGACCCACCCTGGTGTGGGCACACATCGTGGGCACAGAATCCTGTGTCTGGCAGAGAGGTGCAGGCTGGGCCTGGGTGAGGAGAGCGGGGGCTCCCAGGGCTGCTGGCCTTCAGGGAGGGACCCCAGCAGGTGGGCAGGGGCCCTCCAGGCAGAGGCAGCAGCCAGGGCCGAAGCCCGGGGGTGGGGGTGCCAGGCCTCCTTGAGGTTGTGGCGGAGGTTGGCAGGGACTTGGCCTGGCAGATGGCAGGATCAGGGATGCCTAGGGAGCCTCTCCCCTGCCCCTCCTGCCTGGCTACAGACTGTCCAGGCCCCTCCCTGCCTTCACACCCCATTTCTGGCTCCTCAAATCATCCCCATTCCCCGGAGCAGACTGCTAAGGCTAGAGATTAAGTGCCTCTAAGAGGCCTCGGAGCAGCTAACGGGCAGCCTGGGTGGGAAGGAAGCAAGTGCTGGCCAAGGCCCTGAGGACAGATGTCTCTCCTCTCCTTCCGCCTCTTGGACGCTGTGGGGGGCAGTGATTCCAGAGGCTCTGGTTACAGCCAGTCCAGCCCCTGCAAGAGATTGGCTCCCCTTGCTGTCCCTGTTCCTGCAGGGACGCAGAGATGGCAGGCAGGTCCTGCCCAGGCTGCATCTGAGCCTGCAGTGCAGAATGGGAGCTGAGATGGCAAGGCCACCTCCTCCGGGAAGCCCTCTCCCATCCCCGCACTCTCCTGCCCCCAGTTCTGTGCTGGCGCTTACATGGGTGACTTGCTCTGTCCCCAGCAAGTACAGGGTCCTCATCGGCCTCCTTCCGCAGAGCAAAGGGAACAGTCTGTAGCTACACGGTATTAGGGCCTGGAGCCCTGCAGCCTTGTGTCTCCAGACGTTAGGTGCATGGCACGGAGTTTATTCTGGACAGGAGCAGAGAGTGCCCACAACAGGTGCTGGGTGGCTCGCTCTTCCCAGGTGCTGTGGCAGGTCAAGCACGCTGACCCGGAAGGACAGACAGGGCAGGAGAGGAAAGGCCTGATTACTGGGAAACTGCACCCCCAGGGTTTGGGTTCTGCACCAAAGGAGGGGCTCACTGGTCCATCCTTGGAGGGGACACCTGGGTGGGTACCCTGGAAGGCATCATGGCAGCCCCAGTGAGAAGGAAAAGGCTACAGAAAGATCTAGGAGGGAGAATCCGGGGATCTGGGGGTTGTGAGGAGTGGGAGCGGGGTGTGGGGGGCACTCCGTCGACGGCTGAGTTTGGGGTACCTGGAAGCACAGCCAGGAGAACACCAGCGGGCAGGGCCCAGGCTGGCCAGTGGGACCCTCCTGTGAGTGCGGGTGCCCTGGGGGGGGAGGGGAGGAGCCGAAGGCCAGAGGCCAGGATGGAGCTCAGGTCCTGTGTGAGGCGATAGGCGGAGGCCAGGGGGTCCCCAAGCAGAAAGAGAGGAAGAGGTGTCCCCAGGGAGGAGGGGGAACAGGAAGGCCTGGGCGGAGCAGTCATGCGCTTGGCCATCCAGCTGTCTGTGCCCCGCCATTGAGAGTTGCAGGGGAGGGGACATCCTCGCAGGGGTCTCCCTCAGAGCTGGGCTGACAGGCAGGCTTTGGGGTACAGTGCAGGAATCCAGCTGCTTGCGGGCGGGGGCCCTGGGGAGGCGGTGCCGGCGAGGTGAGGCGGGGCCTGGGGAGGCGGGGCCAGGGAGGGGGGCCTGGTGAGGGGGGCCTGACGGGGGCGGGGGCGGAACAGGTCGGGGTGCTCCTGGCAGGTTCGAATCCCGTGAGCCCCAGGAGGGGGCTGTACTGCGTGGCCACTGGGTGCAGTCCATCCCTCGTGGCTGCATCTCTGACCACTGAGGATGGGCCTGGAGGGGCAGGCAGGGCCCATCCCTGCTTGCAGGACCGTGGGAGCTCCTGTGAACTGTGGGGCTGAGGAGGGAAGAGGAGCAAGGACTGCAGGAAACACCTTTCACTCTGCACTCCCGAGCCAGGCGCTCCCCGGGTGCTACAAGCCCAGCACGGAGCCTCCACATCTTGGGGTGTTTGGGGCTCCAATGTGGTCCTGCTTTCCTGCTGTTCTTCCCAGGACCCCGTGTGTTTGCCATGACCCCAAGCCTGCCTTCACGGTCCAACAGCAGCAGGCAGAAGCCCCTCCCCCACAGGTCCACTCGCCCTTCTCCCCTTTATGTGGCCCCTGTGCTCCTCCAGGAGCCCTGCCACTCCCCACATGCCCCCCAGCACCCCCGACCCGCTCTCCGTGAGTTCCTGGCTCCACCACAACGGCTGTGGCCCTGCCAGGCTCCTGCCACCCTCTGGTGCAGCTGTCACCCCAGCTCAGGGCCTGGGGCAGTGCCTGGGCCAACGAAAGGACAAACATGTTTGTCCAAAGCAGACAAACATGCAGAATCTGCCAGAAGCTCCCTGTGACTCCATGCTGAGCCCTGGTGAAGCCCTGGTTTCCCCTGCTCCGTGTGGAGCCCAGCCCCCCAGCACACCCCGTCCAGACCTCGTTCCCTGGAGTGTTCTGCCTCCCTGCCTTGCCCACCCAAGCACCAGGAGCTGCAGGCTGGGGCACTAGGAGGGGAGCCTGCCCACCCAGAGGGCCCTGCCCAGGGAGCGGGTGGATGTGTGCCTGTGGCCTGGCCCAGGGTGAGGGGCTGCCCCAGCCCTACAGGCCGGCTCCTTCCTCCCTGCCCGTGGCCTTGGGAAGGCAGAGGTCCTCTCTGAACCTGTGCTTTCTCTTCTGGAACATGGTTGCTTTGAGGATTAAGAGAGGGCCTGAAGTCTTCCAGATGGACACATCATCAGCAAAGAGTAGACTTTCTGCACACACACACCCCCACCAGCCCCCCAGCGGCCAGCGCCCTGAGCCCCATAGCTCCCACCAGCCTGTCCCTCCCAGCACCCCCTCCAGCCCAGGCCCAGCCATCTCGGTGTCTGCTGCATGTGGCCAGGCAGGCAGAACCCTAGGGCCGGCGGTCCAAAGGGCAGCAGCTGTGATTGCTGGTCAGTGGAGGGGGCACACCTGGGCACCCCCTAAGAAGCATCAGCACCCAGCCTCGACCTGTCCTCTCACTGGGAAGTCAAGATGCAGGGCTGGTGGGCTCTGTGGCCAGGCCCGGAGACAGCAGGGGAGCAGAGGGGAGGTGGGCAGACTTGAGACCAGGGAGCCCTGGCTGTCCCGTCTTGTGTGGGAACTGGCCCTTGCCCCATCAGCTTCCCGGGTGGAAAGTGGGGCCTTTCCTTGGAGCCGGGGTCGTGGTGCCTGGGGCAGGCTTGGCGGGAGCAGGGACAGTGAGAGCTCACCAAACAGGCTGATCCTTTCCTAATTCCTGGGCTGAAGGCGGATGGCCTTGGCCTTGGCCTTGGGTGGGATCCAGCCTGGGCAGGGGGCACGTGTGCCAGCTGCTGCCTGCGCTGTGCTGCTTTCTCGGGAACCAGGGGAGCCAGATGCGGTCACTGCCCCACTGCGGGCTGCCTCCCGTGGACACCTCTGCCTGCCTGGGGGCTCCGCGGGTCTGGACGGGGGGAGCAAGCACATGGGTGCGCCCCCACTTCCCTCGCACCTGCCCAGAGTCTCTTTGAGAGTCCGTGCTCCCGCCCGGTCCAGGAGTCCAGGCCCTCGGTCCATCCATCTTTCGTGTTGACGTGACCACCTGTGTCTGTCCCTAGGCTTCCTGTGGAAGATGTCAGTCTGGACTCCTCCCTGTCTCAGTAAGTGCTTGCAAGGAGGGGGCCGAAGCAGGGACAGACGAGCGTCCTTGCACCCGCAGCGGACCTGGGAGTGGAGGCGGGGACTCAGGCCCTGCGCTTCTGGGGGAGACCCCAGGCAGGAGCAGGCCCGAGGCGGCACCGGCCACCACCTCCCTGCACCAACAGAACTGCGGGCCTGGGGGCTGAAGCTGAGGCTGAGCACGGGACAGCAGGCAGTCCCCGGGGAGGAGCCCTGCAGTGGGAAACAGGGCTGTCCAAGGCAGCCACCCACAGTGGTGGCCACTGCCCTTGGGAGTGGCCAGACAGTGGGAATCGGGACCCCCTTACGGGGACAGGCATGCAGATGACTGCTGGGACCCTCAGCAGCCTCAGCCGGCCTGGGTGACACGTGCAGGGCCAGGCCGCCGGGCACTCGGCTCTTCTGGGCTTCAGTTCAGATCTAGGTCTAGTGGAGGGTGGCTTTGAGGCCGGGAGACCAGAGTCCTCCTCAGAGGAGCCACAGCCCACCCAGGCCCCCAGCGTTCAGTGTGGCCGCCAAGTGGGACCTGATTTCACTCGCTGACATTGTCGGCAGCGACGCCGCCCCCTCTGGGCTTCCGGCTGCTGACCCGGCTCCCTGCAGCCTGAGACTTGGGGCCGGGATTCTCCCGTCAGGAGTGTGGGAGCCGGGAGGCTGGGCCGGCCCAGGCCCTGTGGTGCGGTGGGTCACGGGCAGGGTGGAAGGTCCCTCCATCGCCCGCAGGGCTCCTCCCGGCACCCCAGGCTCCCCGGGAGGATGTGGACAGTGCAGGCTCCCGAAGGGCCGAGGCTGCAGGTCCTGCCCCCCCCAGCATTGTCCCTGGTAGAGCAGACACCACGGACCCACGGAGGCCCACGGAGGCTCTCCTAGCGCCCCCTCCCCCAGCCGAGGGCGCCCGGACAAGGGCCCTCTCTGACACGCGTGCAGCAGGTCCCAGGCGGGACTGCCCTGTGGGGAATGCCCAGGCCGAGCTCATCTGCTGGTTCAAGAAGCCACTGTCCACCTGCTCTTCCTCCGTTCCCCCGGCTGCCCTGCTCCTCCAGGTTCCCGACCCGGCGATGCCCCCGGCAGCGGGCAGGCGCTAGAGGAAAGCCTTTCAGCCCGCTCTCCAGCCACCCTTTGAGGTGGATCCTGAGCCACCCTGATGAGGGTCGGGGTGCGGGGGGACGTGGCTGCCAGCCCCCCATGGGCGAGTCTGCAGGCTTGGGGCTGGGAGTGGTGGGGACACAGCAGCCTTGGTTCCCACGCCACCAACCGCGGTGCCCCGCCGCCCCGCAGTCTTCCCACCAGGGCTTCTTGCCCGCACGCCTCAGGAAGTGCCCATGCGCGGGGGTGGGGCCAGCCACACGTCTGTCCTGCTCTGGGTCCCTGGGCTGCTCACAAGCTCTGCCCTTTCTCAGAATAGCTGGCCTCAGGGTTGGCAGGTAGGCCTGGGCCCTGCCCTTTCTTTGGCCCGTCGGTCTGTGGGTTCCGGCGCAGAGGACAGCACACCGCGGCAGACCAAGGGAAGCGGGCAGTCGGATCTCGGCCCCATGTGAGTGCACGGCTGTTGTGGCCACGCGGGTGGGCCTGGCCTGTGGCCGTGTGCTTCATGTCTGGCCACCCTCCCCTCAGGCCGACCGCGGGGCCCAGGCCATCTGTGCCTGAGCTGCCTGCCAGGATTCCCTGGAAGGCCTGCTTCCGGGGCCTGCCTGTTGGCCCACCGGTCAGCCTGCTGGTCATCAGGGAGATGGACGACCCCCAGCCTCCCCCCGCCTGGCTCATCACTGGGCAGCCACCCTTGCCTGGCGGGTCCTGTCCTGGCATCGGGTAGGGGAGGTTTGAGCTGCTTTGCCGGTGAAAGGGGGTCTCCTTGGTTCCACTCCAGCATGGGCAAGATGGTGGGGCCCAGGCAGGTGGTGGGCCTCGCTCAAACAGAAGCCAGGTGGGGATGGGGCAGAGCCAGGTGGGGACT
The DNA here is from genome assembly GCF_017311325.1 of Ursus maritimus. Taxonomy (NCBI): domain Eukaryota; kingdom Metazoa; phylum Chordata; class Mammalia; order Carnivora; family Ursidae; genus Ursus; species Ursus maritimus. The sequence goes on from NW_024424119.1 coordinate 58,626,493, forward strand.
GACCTTCCACCCCAAACATTCAAGAGTCCCTGGTCCCGTGGGGAGCCCAGGGCCCCCAGTGCCTGTGAGCCACTGGGTGATGTGGTCCCGCCTTGCTGGACCTTCCTTTCTGTGCATGGAGGGATGAGTCAGCCTGGAGCCCTCTGAGGGGCCCCATGGCAGGACTCAGTGAGGTGGCTTTTGTCTGCTCGGCCTGGACCCCTACCGTCACCAGCCTGAGAGCTGCTCAAGTCTGAGGGCAGACGAGCCAGGGCTAAGGACTCTTCCCAGGGATGGGGCCTAGGTTTGGCCCGTCCGGGCCTCGGGGCTGGTGGTCTGACCCCAGGTGGTAAGCCAAGGGCTGTCTGAGCCGCAGGCTCCCCACAGCCTCTGGGCCCCAGACCAGGCCTATCCGCTCATACCTTAGACCTTCTTCCTGGGCCCCTGGCAGCATGCCCAGCCCTCCCCTCCAGGCCTCCTGCCGAGAACGGACCCTGGCCTGTGCGCTCGGGCACTGTTCGCTGGCCCTGGATGCTGACCCTGAGCCCCGAGGCCACAGCACTGTGTGTGCGTTCCCAGGTCCCTTCTCCCAGCCCTCCCTCGGGCGGCTTCCTGTGAGCCTGGTCACCCACCCCATCTCAGGGCCTTGAGCTGCAGCTGGACCAGCCATCGGGGGAGGGGCAGCCCCAGCCAGGTCACGCCCCCGCCCACGGAGGGCATCAGCCACACGCCATCTACAGCCACACACGTGATTTATGGCCCGGGGCCCATCTTTCCAGGGCGGTGTGAGCGACAGAGCAGGCCACTGGGGGGACCCAGAATCAGATCAGCCCTGATCACTGGCACCATCCGAGCTGGTAGGTGCCAGGCCCCAGGCCCTGCACTCAGTCCTCCATCCGGGAGCGAGCGGTCAGCCAGACCCCAGGGAGAAGCCTGAGATGCAGAGACAGCAGGTAAAGTCTCCCCCGGCCTGGCACCCTCAAGACGCCGGGGCAGACGGGCCTTTCGCTGTTCGTTCCCCAGCTAAGGCCGGGGCTCAGACCTGTGCTGGGGCCATGGAGCAGCCGGGCCACGAGGACGAGGGCCTCTGCCAGGCCAGACCGTCTGTGACCCCGGCCCCCTTGCTTCTTCCCACGAGCTCGCCGAGCCTGCAGCCAGGCCCAGCCTGTGCCGTGAATCTGGGGCTGCGGGGTCTGGGTGGCTCTGGAAGGCGTTTCCTCCTGCGTCGGCCCGGCGCCCCTTTGGGCCTAATTACACTCATCACCTTACCTGTACCTCAGGATAAATGGACGGTTTGTCATTTGCTCTCGTGACGGTGCCAGAAGTGGGCAGCCACGGCTCATGAAAAATTAAACGTGAGGGAGGCTTCCTGATGCTCCCTGGCCCTGCAGGCTCCATCCACATGGCCACGTCCGCCAGCCCTTCTTGCCTCATCGCAGGCCACTGACCACTGACCACCGACCGCCTTGGGGCGCTGTCCCGATGGGTGTCTGCAGCTGCCCCCACAAGGGGACAAAGGCTGGCCGAGGAGTGACTAGGGTTCCACTTCTGGGGAGCAGGGGAAGGGCCAGGGGCCTTGGAAGCGAAGGTGTGTGGGGCCCGACCAGCCCCAGGTCAGTAGTCCTGACCCCATGGGCCTGGGCAGTGGAGGGGGACTGGGAAAGGCTCCCACGCAGCAAGGGGCTGGCGGAAAGTGGGGGCAGGGGGCAAGGTTGGGTTAGGGTTGGGAGTGCCGGGGAAGGAGCTAGGGGTCCCTGGGTTTTCCCAACAGAGAGAGCAGGAAGGAGCTAGGGACTCTGGCCTCTGGCCCTTTGTGTCACCTGCTGGGATCCAGCCTTCCAGCGGGAACAGGCAGGGGAGGCAGGAGTGGTGGGACCCCTGGAAGGGAGTGGAGCCCTGCGGAACAGGGGCTCTCAGAGGCATAGAGGGTGGCCCCGGGGAGGTGGGTCTGAGGTCCGACGTGGGGGAGGGGCTGGTCCTGCTTGGTCTAGGGAGCAACACCCTGAGGGGCGCTGTCGGAGGGCAGCGGGGGGATCAGAGGAGAGCTGGGGTTTCGAAGTCACCTTGCACAAGAGGGCCAGATGGGCATTGAGAGGGACCTGTGACCAGCCCTGGGGCATTGCACATTCAGAGCTGGGAGGGGGGATAGCCAAGGAGTCTGGGGGAGAGGGAGATGACCAGAGCGGGTGGGGGCGGGAGGGCAGCATGGTCAGTGCCCTGGGAGGCTGAGGAGGAAGGAGCCCGAGGGCTGCCAGGGAGGGCCTTGCTGGCCAGGTAAGGGCCCTGCCAGGGGACAAGCCTGAGTGGATGGCCTAGGTGGGGTTGGGGACACCTCTGTGTTGAGGCTTTGCCGTGGCAGGACCAGAGTGGCAGGGAGGGTCTGCTCCTGAGCTGGGTGCTCTGGGGCCCCGGGGAGTCCCTTGGGCTCACGGAGTTGAATCCGTCCCCTGACCTGAGCAGACTGGGCCCAGGCCCAGCCAGGCTTGTCTGACCAACTCCCCAAAGAGACCGTCAGGCCCCCGACCCAGCTCCAGGTGGCACGTACAGCGGAAGGTGGGATTCAGGTTCCAAAAGAAGCCCAGAGAGCAGGGGGTGCTCCGAGGAGAGAGGAAAGGAGCCTGTGCTGGGGTACAGGGCATGTGCTGGGGTACAGGGCACGTGCTGGGGCACAGGGCGCGCTGGGGTACAGGGCGCGTGCTGGGGTACGGGGCACGCTGGGGTACAAGGTGCACTGGGGTAGAGGGCGTGTGCTAGGGTACGGGGCGTGTGCTGGGGTACGGGGCACGCTGGGGTACGGGGCACGCTGGGGTACGGGGCATGTGCTGGGGTACAGGGCACACTGGGGTACAGGGCGTGTGCTGGGGTACAAGGCGCACTGGGGTAGAGGGCGTGTGCTGGGGTACGGGGCATGTGCTGGGGTACAGGGCACGCTGGGGTACAGGGGGCACGCTGGGGTACAGGGCGCACTGGGGTACAGGGCATGTGCTGGGGTACAAGGCGCGCTGGGGTAGAGGGCGTGTGCTGGGGTACCACGGGGTACATTGGCAGCTGGCTCTGGGTTTGGACCCCACTGGTCTGTGGGAGGCTCTTCCTGCTGCTCGGCTCCGAGAGTCCAGGGTGTGGCTGGGTGACCGCCCTGCACCAGGACGCAAGAGTAGAGAGGGGCCCATGCCACCCCTGCGTCCTCTGGGGCCTTTCTTGAGCCCTGTGGCCAGCAGAGGCCACTGTGGCCAGGGCCAAGGACCCCAGCCTGGAGCAGGTCAGGGAGGTGCCAGCGGCCTGCCCGAGGCCCCTCCCTAGGGCCCACCACCAGGGCAGGTCCGGATGGCCACCACGGCTATGTCACGTACCCTGCCCAGAACAGGCTTTGGGGAATGAGGACTGTTGCAGACGCTTCCTGGAGACGGGGCAGCCAGCCCCAGGCTGAGCACCCCAGGCCGAGCAGCCCTGTGAGCTGTCAGGGTGAGAGCAGTGCTGGTTTCTGCCTCAGTGGGAGCCAGAGCCTCGGTTCACAGCCCCCCCACCACATGTCAGAGCCCCCTGCCCTGGTGGACGATGGCCGGGAGGCCCGGGGGAGGACAGCCCTACTGGCCACAGGAGCCCTGGGTCCAGAACCACGCTCTGCCGGTCCTACTTGCTGTCAACACCAGAGTTTCCATTCTGGGAGCCCCGAGCCCCCAGCAGGCCAGCATGCTGGGCACAGCGGCCACAGGAGGCCCCTGACTGAGGCCAGGAGACTGCCGGGCAGTGGCCCATTGCCTCAGGTTCCATGTTACTCCCCGGGGACCAGATGGCCCTTCCCCAGGGCGACTCCCTCACTGGCGTGCTGGGTGGGCTGTGGTCTGTCCCAGGATGCTGGGTGTCTGGGCAGGACTCGGAGCATGTGGGCGTTTGCCAGGTGTTCGGTGAGCCTGAGGGACAGAGCGCAACCCGGGCTGGAGGGGCCCAAGGCGGGCCTGACGGCGAGTGCAGGGAAGGTCACATCTTGCTGGCCCCTCTGTCTGACCATCCTACAGGCTACAGTGAGTCTCAGGGCACAGCCACCAGGGGCCATCAGACAGAGCAACTATCAGCTTCCAGGACATTCTATATAGATGAGCTGGCAGGTTTTGAGCCCGTGCTGAGGGCCACGCAGGGAGTATTTAACCCGGGCGGCTGGCTGCCTGTGACAGTCAAGGCTGGGGGCCCAAGGGTGTTCACCTCCAGGGGCCCTGGTGCTGAGCGGGTGGCCTCTGACTGTCCCCCAGCTGTGCCCAGCGGCTTTGCAAGGGTGGGCGGGCAGGTCTGCCAGGACCACGCCAGCGCATTGGTCACTCTGGCGGGGGGAGGGGGGTGCACTCCTCATCCTGCCACCGCCTTCTGTCTGTCTGCTGGGCTCCTGCCGTGTGGGAGTAGCTGGTCTGGCCCTGCTCAAGCCCCCACTGGCCAGAGCTCCCCATGCTCCTCTCCCCTCCCTCCCCAGGGTCCAGGTGGAGTTCTACGTCAATGAGAACACCTTCAAGGAGCGGCTCAAGCTGTTCTTCATCAAAAACCAGAGATCCAGTGAGCGGGGGGCCTGTTGAGGGGCTGCAGCGGGGGGAGTTATGTCAGGGGGCCTGCGTGGGGCAGGGGTCGGGCACAGGAGGAGCTATGTCAGTGAGCGGTGGGCACAGGGCAGGGTGGGAAGGCCCCTGGTCTCAGCTTCAAGCCACCTTCTCCCCAGTGGGAGATGGGACCCGGAAACTGGGGATCCTGCCCCCCTGCTGGACACCAGGCTGGGCTTGGGGCCCTCCTACCCACACCCGCAAGGTTCCCTGGTCCCTCCGTGCAACCCCACTCCTCCCGACAGGTTCCCTCCACCTGCTTTCCCAGCAGGAGCTTGGCCACCTCGGACCCTTCCTGGGATGCAGGATGGGGCATGCAGGTGGTACCGCCAGGTCCTAGTCCATCAGCGTGCCCCCAGACCCCCACCCTCCTGTTCCCAGGAGCGAAGTGGCGTGAGAGCCGTCTGCACGCCATCTGTAAGCGGGACAGGGTGGAGGCTCTCAGAGGCTGGCCCAGCAGCAGCCCCTGACGGTGCAGAACAGTCCCTCAGTCCCTGGGGCAGCCTAGTCCGGGGGGCTCCGGGTGCGCAGGCGGAGCTGTTGGCAGGGACCGCAGTGGGACTCCGGTGGCCCAGGAGCACTGCGTGGCCCGTCCGCTGCAGGCCTGAGGATCCGGCTGTTCAACTTCTCCCTCAAGCTGCTCACCTGCTTGCTGTACATCGTGCGCGTGCTGCTGGACGACCCGGCCCTGGGGATTGGATGGTGGGTGACCGGCTTCTCCCGACGCTTGCCGGGACAGAGGCTGATGGGGTCAGCACGGGGCATGTGCCCGGCCCCTGGCCTGGCCCCTCAAGGAGTCCTTTCCCAATGTCCTTCCCTGCGGAGCCGGGCCCGGGGTGCTGCCCTCGGAGTCCTGCCGACCAACGGGCTCAGCTCGGGGAGAAGGGCGCCCTGGCGTGGACTGTGGCTGGGTGTGCGTCCAGTGGTGCATGGGAGGGGCTCAGCGAGTGGCTCTGTGCTGCCTTCAGGGGAGGGGGCAGGATACAAGCCAGGCAGGGCCTCTTGGTTCCTTTCTCGGGGCTGCTCGTGGTCCCACCTGCCCCTCCTGGACCGCTCACTGGCGTGGAGCACGCGCGGCCCACCTTCAGGTCTGAGTTGTCTCGCAGCTCACAAGTACGGGGAATCGGCCACGACCCCTCTCGCTGCACGGTCTTCCTGCTACCGTTTCTGCTCGTCGTCCCCGTGGGAAGCACACCTTTCTTCCCAACGGGCTGGTGGAGTCTTCTCTGTGTGCCTGTGTCTGGCAGTCTGTGGGACACCTTGGCGTGGCCCCTTCTCTCCCACACCGGACCAGGGAGAACATGGCCTTGGAAGATTACACCCATTCCCCTCCACTGTCTCTGGGCTTCCGATGCCTGGGCGTGTGGTTCTGGACGAGCCTGTCTCCCGTTTCTCCTCTTGTGCAACTTCCTTAGCTTACCTGCAGCCGGCTCAATCTTTCCGCATCGTGCTTTAATTTCTGAGAGTTCCTTCTTGCTTCAGGCAGGCACTGCTTTCCCGCTTTTCCTGAGGTGACGTCTGTAACCCAGATTCTTTCTTATGGTTTTCTCTTTGGCTCAGTCTCTGCTTCTCCTGAGCTCACGCGGAGTGAGTGTCCTTAGCTGCTCACACTAAGAGTGGGCACTCGGATGCTGAGGGCCCTACCGTCAGGTCGGGCAGTCTGGTCATCACTGCCATCTGGGTGAACGGGCTCCCTCCTCAGGGCAGATTTTTCCCGCCTCTTCCCTGAGGGTAAAGCATGGCCACTGGGCTCCCAGGCCGAGCCCGGGAGGAAGCTGGGGCCTAAGGACAGTGCAAGTTGCACTTAACCCCCTGCGTGCAGCTGGGCCTGGTGTCCCCAAGACAGACATTCTTTCACCCTCGCTTAAGACCCCTCCTGTCTTCATCCCGGGTGGGGTTGCACAGATTCAGCCATGGTGGTTTGAGAAGGAAAACTGGGGACTCTGCCTTTCAAGCCACTTTCCTGAGTTCATCCCACCTTCTCCCATTCCCAGAGGCTCTTGAGACATCTGGTTCCACAACCCTACAGGGACCACGTCTATCATAGTCATTGCCCAGTGCCTAGCACATGGATGGGCAGGGGGGAGGGCAAATGGATGGAAGAGGGGCCTGGTGGAGGTATGGGTAGAATGGGTGGATAGGTGGGTGGATGGATAAATTATGAAAGAGTGCATGGTGGATGAATGGTTTATTGGATAGAAAGTAGATGGTGAGTGAATCGGTGGATGGATGGATGGATGGATGGATGGTCAGTGGTGGATGAATGGATGGTGGGTACATGGGTGGATGGATAGATGCCATGTGGATGGTAGATGAATGGTTGGATGGATGGTAGATGAATGTTTGGAAGGATGGATGGATGGTGGGTGGATAGGTAGGTGGATGGATGGTGGATGGATGGATGGATAGATGGATGGGTAGATGGATGGATGGATGAACAGATGGATGGTGGATGAATGGTTGGATGGATGGTAAGTGGATGGATGGGTGGATGAATGGATGGATGATGGTGGGTGGATGATGGATGGATGATGGTGGGTGGATGATGGATGGATGAATGAATGGATGGTAGGTGGATGGATGGATGGTTGGATGGATGGATGGATGGATGGTGGATAGATGAATGGATGGTAGGTGGATGGATGGATGGTAGATGGATGGTGGGTGGTTGGGAGGACAGCCAGCCACGTCTGTGAGCATTGATTTTGCAACAGTAGCCCCAGTAAGGCTCAAGGGAAGTGGGTCAGTTGGAAGAAAAGGAGGAGGGAGCTGCCTATAACCACTGGGGCTCTGTGAGAGTGAGTTCCCCTTGGTCAGTGACCCTGGAGTTGGTTACATCGTGGGGCAGAATGAGCAGGTCTTCCATGCCCCTACCACCTTCCCAGGGGCTGGGCATCCAGCTGGTGTAGAGGCTTGTTCTTGGGAGTGACTCAGGACATGCGTCTCGGAGTCAGCACCTCTGGGTGGGAGCTCAGCTTTCCTTCCCTATCTCTCACGCATCGTCCAGCCTTGTTTGCGGGCACTGAATGCTCTGCAGTCCATCTCCGACCACACCCAACCCTCCCCAGCAACTCCTGTCAGACCAGGCAGAATCCCCAACTCTTCCCTGGGCTCTGCCTTTCCTGTCCCAGCATGGCGTGCTTTCCCACCCTGCCTGCCTGGGGGTCTGTGGGGTGGGGGCAGGCTGCCTCTTAGCCTGTCTGAGATTCAGGGAGCTGGCCCTGGGTGGGGTGGGTGGTCACCCACTGTGCTTCCTGAGCCCATGGCAACCTTGGGAAGCGTCTCTCCGGAGGCTCAGCTGGGCCAGCTCTGTCTCTCCACACAGCTGGGGCTGCCCGAAGCAGAATTACACCTTCAACGGCTCCTCGTCCGAGATCAATTGGTGAGTTCCTCGGCCAGCTCCGGGCCCCTGCCCTGGCCCGGCCCCTCGGGATGGATGTGCAGCCTGGGCGCTGGGATGATGCCGGGCTGTCCGCGCAGAGCACCTGAGGTCTCAGGGGTGGTGTTAAAATTCTAGATGTCACCACATGTGACTTGACTGAGCAGCCCCCCCACTCCAGCTCAGCCCGCAGACCGTGGGTGGGGAGGGGGGCAGCAGGGAAGGCCTCAGTCAGTCGTGGCTGCCCCTCCTGTGGGTGAGGAGAGCCATGTCCCTGGCAGGCAGTGGAAGTGGCCCCAGAGCGACCACGATGCCCGGTCCAGAGTTTAGGAATCCCTCGGGCCTCGGCCACCTCCTGGATGGAGGGGCTTCTGGTTTCTGGCCTCACTTAATTCGTCCCCAGCACCCAGAGCCCCTGTGCAGACAGCCCTGTCCTTGTGACCACCAGCGTTCCGACAGACCCTGCCCCCTCCCCCATTGGCCTGCACCTCCCGGGAACCCGGAGTCCAGCTGGGGAGGAAGGGAGCCCCGGGCTCAGTCTGCACTTGCCCCAGGGAGCCCGTCCAGGGTGAAGGACCCCACTGAGCCTGCAGCCCTGCCCCATGCCCCCCAGCTTCAGGTCTGGCCTCCTTTCCTGAGGAGCCTCCCCTCCCCCTCCTGTTCTTGTTCCCTCCGGGGGCAAGGCTGGTGCCCTCCATCCGCCCAAGAAGCGGCTTGGGGTCAGCAGAGGCCTGGAGGGCTGAGGGACAACAGCCCGAGGCTCACCTCCCTCCCTCCCCAGGGCGCCCATCCTTTGGGTGGAAAGAAAGATGACTCTGTGGGCGATCCAGGTGAGTGGGGGGCATGGCTCTGGGTGGGCCCTGCTCCCCCCAGCCCCACTCAGCCTCCGCCCCTCCTAGGTCATCGTGGCCATAATAAGCTTCCTGGAGACGATGCTTCTTATTTACCTCAGCTACAAAGTGAGTGCCCCCACCTGGCCTGACCCTCCGTCACCCCACCCCGCTCCCCGACCCCGCACCCTGCTCCCCGACCCCCACCCTGCTCCCCGACCCCCCACGCCGCTCCCGGACCCCCACCCCGCTCCCCGAACCCCACCCCGCTCCCCGACCCCGCACCCCGCTCGCCGACCCCCACCCCGCTCCCCGACGCCCACCCCGCTCCCCGACCCCCCACCTGGCCTGACCCTCCGTCACCCCACCCCGCTCCCCGACCCCCACCCCGCTCCCCGAGCCCCCCCCCCGCTCCCGACCCCCACCCGGCTCCCGCCCCCCGCCTCTCCCCGACCCCCCACCCCGCTCCCCGCCCCCCTGGCTGGCTTTTCCCCCGGCACCCCCCTCCCGGACCCCAACCTCCACCCGCACCCCTCCCGACCCCCCACCCGCTTCCGCACCCCACCTGGCCTGACCTCCGTCAACCCCCACCTCCCGACCCCACTTTAGCTCCCGACCCCCTGGCTGGCTTCCCCCCGCCCCCCGCTCCCGGACCCCAACCACCACGCACCCCACTCACGGCCCCGACCCCCCCCCGACTCCCCAGCCCAGCTCCCCTCTGACCCCCACCCCGCTCCCGCCCCCTGGCTGGCCTTTTCCCCGCACCCTGCTCCCGGACCCCAACCTCCACCCCGCACACCCGCTCCCGGCCCACCCCGCTCCCCGACCCCCACCCCGCTCCCCAACCCCCTGGCTGGCCTGTCTTTCTCTTCCTGCCCCACGGCCCCCAGGGCAACATCTGGGAGCAGATCTTCCGTGTCTCTTTCATCCTGGAGATGATCAACACGCTACCCTTCATCGTCACGGTGGGTGAGCAGCTGGCGGAGGAGGGGGGCGCCCCCAGCCCCAGCCCCCTGACCCGTCTCCTCCACAGATATTCTGGGCGCCCCTGAGGAACCTGTTCATCCCCGTGTTCCTGAACTGCTGGCTGGCCAAGCACGCCCTGGAAAACATGATCGTAAGCCCGGTAGCTCCCGTCCCCCTGGCCTGGGTGCTGAGCCCCCCAGGACGCCCCCGGCCTGGCGGGGAGCTGGCCACCATCCCTCGGTGCCCCAGGAGGCCGGGGTGATGAGCAGAAGCGTGCTATCTCTGTCACCGCGGAAGGCCCGTGTGTCTGGGCCCTTCCGTCTCTGTCCTGACCGGGACTGACCTCGGCCTCGGTGCTGCGGAGGGAGTTCAGCCCAGAGCTTTGCCTGAGCCCAGGAGACAAGTGGCTGCGGGGAGGAGGGGCGAGAGCAAATGGGCCACAGAGACCAGGTCCACGGACAGACCCTCTGTTGAGTGTCTGGCCAAGATCCCTTTGCAGAGCTGTCAGCAGGCAGCCTGACACGGGTTTCCCCCAGGGTGGCCGTCCCCTCCGAGCCCAGGCCCCCTGGTCTCACCCCCATCCTAACTAAAGCCCGGGCTTTCCAGTCCTGTGCCCCCAGGGGGGCAGCCCCGGGAGGGAGGCGAGAGGGGTCTGCAGAGAGCTGAGGGCTGAGGGCAGGTGCCCCGCAGTGGGGCCTGGGATACCGGTACACCTCCCCTCTCTCGCTTGCTCATGAGCCCTGGGATGTGCTGCCAGAAGGGCCCCGGCTCCGTGGCGGGTCCGAGGCTCTGGCCCTGACAGCCCCGCGTCCCGCAGAATGACTTCCACCGTGCCATCCTGCGCACGCAGTCGGCCATGTTCAACCAGGTCCTCATACTCTTCTGCACCCTGCTGTGCCTGGTGTTCACGGGGTGAGTGCGCCCCGCAGGGAGTCCCACCAGCCCCTCGCCTTGCTGTCCAGAGCCCCGGGGGGCGGCTCAGAGCCCACACTCCCAGGCGGCGGGGGCCCGAGGCCAGCTTCTCTAGGAGGAGGCCGGGGACTGGCCCTGCCCGGTGCTGGGGAAGCTGGTCACCACCTCCTGTCCCCCAGGCAAGGATGCGGGGCAGGCACCGAGGCCTGGGAAGGAGAGAAGGAGGGCCATGTGCTTCCTGCCTCCCCTCCGCCACGCCCTCCCAACACACCCAGAGCTCCATAGAGCAGGACCCGCGCCCGTAGGGCGGAGAGCTCTGGGTGACTCGGCCTGCTCTCTCCCGGCCCCTGGCCCCCTGGGGGAGGGTCTCTGAGCCCCTCTCTGTGCTGAGCACCCCATGGTGTGTGCTGTGGGCCCCCTAGGCCCTGCCAGCAACACTTTCTGTCTGGGGACTGGGACTCGGGGCCACAGGCGTGGGAAGCAGGGCTGTCCTGCTCCAGGCCTAGGAAGGGCTGGGCAAGCCCCACACCCCGTCTGGCCTCCTGGGTGAGGAGGGGGCTCAGAGGTGAGGTGGCACGTGGGGGTCACAGCTGGGCACGCCCACCCCCACTGGCCCCCCAGGCCCACATTCAACCAGTGCAGTCCCGCCTCCACCCTCGAGGCACGTTTTCCAGGGGCCTCGAAAGAGCCGTGCGCTGGAAACGGAACATCGGGGGAAATCCGAAGGGCTGGGTTGTGCGGGCTCTGGCAGACCGGGGGAAGCACCCGGAGCCCACAGGGACTGAGCCGGACTCGGGACCGCGTGTGGGGTGGGGGTCCCCCTGCCAGTGACGGGGCACCTGGGCCGGCAGAGCCGCGGCCCCGCCCACGGCCCTCTGACCGCCGGCATCTCCAGGACCTGTGGCATCCAGCACCTGGAGCGGGCGGGCGAGAACTTGTCCCTGCTCACGGCTTTCTACTTCTGCATCGTCACCTTCTCCACCGTGGGCTACGGCGACGTGACGCCCAAGATCTGGCCGTCCCAGCTGCTGGTGGTCGTCATGATCTGCGTGGCGCTGGTGGTGCTGCCACTGCAGGTGCGCCTGCGGCCCCGCGCCCCGCACAGGAACGAGCAGCCAGGGGCCGGGGCTGACGGAGACCTCAGGGGGCTGGGAGGGGGTGACCCCTTCGCCGCGGGCCCTGCGGGGTGGCCGGGGGCCTGGGGCTGGTGAGGCCACGGCCAGCGGGGCGAGGAGCCAGGGGCGGCATTCTGGATGGGGCACTGCGGTCTGTTGGTGGCGACGGGGCGGGTGGGGGGGGGGGGAGGCTCGGGATCAAGGCTGCGGCAAGCTCAGGGCTGGAGCAGCTGCCCGCCCCCTCCTGGAAGGTGGAAGGGGGTTGTCCCCGCTTCCTCCCCGTGTCCTTCCCGGTTAGCGCCCTTGGACAAGAGCAAAGACAGCGGCCTGCCCGCCGCATCCCCCTCCCGGAAGGTGGCAGTGGCCACCGCTGACCACACTCGCCATACATCCGCGGGCAGCCGCCGGGGGGCTTCACACGGCACAAATGTCCGTCCCCCGTCTGGAGGCCAGAGTCTGAGTCCGGGGTGTCGGCAGGGCTGGATCCTTCTGGAGACCCCGAGGGAGGCTCCCTTTCACGCCCTGCCTGCTTCCGGAGCCCTGGGGATCCCTGGCCTCCCCCGGCTTGTGGCTGCATCCCTCCCATCCCTGCCCCCGTCCTCACGTGCCTCCTCCCTGTGTGTCCCTCTGCGTCCTCTGCCCTCCTTTTAGGGGCACTAGACATTGGAGGAGGCCCACCCCAATCCCGCCTGACCTCGCCTTAACTAATCACACCTGCAAAGACCCTGTTTCCACATAAGGTCCCACGGGGAGGTTCCGAGTGGACATGAATCTTAGGGGACA
>NW_024424119.1:58639049-58664024 GCF_017311325.1 Ursus maritimus
TGGAAAGTTCCATCTAACAACTTAGTCTTCTTACCTCAAGTCACTCTGTCAGCAAGTCTTTAAAAGAAACCTTGCCCACAGCCCAGGTCTTGGCTCCACCTGGAGCCACTCCTGGACCTGACGCATCTCCCAGATGCCAGAGCAGTGGGGGATGGGAGTTGTGGCAGGCTGACCCCGGGGCACGGGAGGACGGGGGGCTGGGCACGCCCTGGTGCTCTGACGCAGTGTCAGCGTGGGGCCTGGCTGGCCCCGGGCGGGCGGCGGGCACAGAGCCAGAGCTGCCGGCCGCCCCGCTGACCCTCCCACCCTCGGACCCCGCCCAGACAGGCTCAGGGCCCCCCCCACCGCCGGGCTGGCGCTCACTTGGCTCGCATGAGGTCCTGGTCCTTGAGCGCGGAGCCCTGGAGGTAGATGACCCGCTGGGACCACAGGGGGATCTGCAGGACCCTGCGGACCTGGATGTCCATCTCGGTAGGACACAGGATGACCACGTAATAGTCCTGCAGGGGGCCCGGGCTCAGTCCGGCCACGTCACCCCCAGGCCCCGTGTCGGCGCGGGGCGGGGGGGGGGCGGGAGGGCGGGGCGGACCCCCCGTGGTGCGCCTCACCTGGAGCCGGGGGTGCGCGTAAAACTCGTTCAGGAAGTCCATGAGGAGGTCGATCTTGAGGGAGCTGACGCACAAGATCACGTGCTTCTCCGTCTGCGCCCGGTGGCGGCTGTAGTTGCCCCCCGACTTCTGCCGCTCCATCCACAGGTAGACCAGCTCCTCGAACTGCCGGGGAGAGCAGCTGCGTCCCAGGTGGCCCGGGGCTTGGGGCCGCGCGGGCAAGGGTGCTCGCCCTTGTGGGAGCCGCTCACGCGGAGCCCCCCTCCCCCCACAGCAGAGAGCAGGACCTGCGGCGGCGGGGGGGGAGCCACCCGAGGGGCACAACAGAGCCCAAGTGACCGTGACGCGATGCCCAAGTCTGCACTCCCAACATGCAAGTGATGATGAGACCTTGGGGTCGCCGTCAGCCCCCAAGATTCCTTTTGGAGAAGCCTGGAGGTGTCAGGAAGTTCTCAGGCAGAGTCAAAAATCCAGACCCCGGCGCGGAAGGGCACTTTCGGTACCCGTGGGGTCCCACCCACCCCACCCATGCCTCCTGGACGCCAGCTGTGTATCATGAGTCCTTCAAATTAGGAAAAGGACGGATACAAGTGGCCCAGGGAAGGGAGCAGGGCTCCGCGGAGCCGCCAGGGTGCGGGCGGCCCCGTCTCCAGCTGTTCCCCCTCCCGCTCCGAGGCCCGCGGTTTAATGCAGCCTCTGGCAGCGGCAGCGGCTGCGGCAGCCGCCACCCTTCCGCGGGCTCACCCGTGCTGGAGGCACCTAGTCTCTCGCCGAAATGGGATCATTTCAATGAATTTATGGCGCGTCTGCTAGGATCCGGGGACAAGACCCGTGGCCCTGAAGCACAGGACCGGCTTCACCACCAGAGGGGCCTGGGACCCCAGGGGGTCCCCTGTGCAGGGTGGGGGCTGTGTGCCATGGGCGCCGGGCCTCAGCCTCCTCCTCGACAAGATGGCACGGTGGGGTCTGCCTCCTGGGGCCGAGCCGGGGCCTAAGGGACCTGACTGTGCCAGGTTCAACCGTGTCCCCTAAGATTCATGTCCACTCGGAACCTCCCCGTGGGACCTTATGTGGAAACAGGGTCTTTGCAGGTGTGATTAGTTAAGGCGAGGTCAGGCGGGATTGGGGTGGGCCTCCTCCAATGTCTAGTGCCCCTAAAAGGAGGGCAGAGGACGCAGAGGGACACACAGGGAGGAGGCACGTGAGGACGGGGGCAGGGATGGGAGGGATGCAGCCACAAGCCGGGGGAGGCCAGGGATCCCCAGGGCTCCGGAAGCAGCAGGGCGTGAAAGGGAGCCTCCTCGGGGTCCCAGAAGGATCCAGCCCTGCCGACACCGGACTGTGACTCTGGCCTCCAGACGGGGACGGACATTTGTGCCGTGTAAGCCCCCGGCGGCCACGCGGATGTATGGCGAGTGTGGTCAGCGGTGGCCACTGCCACCTTCCGGGGGGATGCGCGGCAGGCCGCTGTCTTTGCTCTTGTCCAAGGCGCTAACCGGGAAGGACACGGGGGAGGAAGCGGGACAACCCCTTCCACCTTCCAGGAGGGGGGCGGGCAGCTGCTCAGCCCTGAGCTGCCGCAGCCTTGATCCCGAGCCTCCCCCCACCCGCCCCGTCGCCACCAACAGACCGCAGTGCCCCATCCAGAATGCCGCCCCTGGCTCCTCGCCCCGCTGGCCGTGGCCTCACCAGCCCCAGGCCCCGGCCACCCGCAGGGCCCAGCGGCGAGGGTCACCCCTCCCAGCCCCCTGAGGCTCCGTCAGCCCGGCCCCTGGCTGCTCGTTCCTGTGCGGGCGCGGCGCAGGCGCACCTGCAGTGGCAGCACCACCAGCGCCACGCAGATCATGACGACCACCAGCAGCTGGGACGGCCAGATCTTGGGCGTCACGTCGCCGTAGCCCACGGTGGAGAAGGTGACGATGCAGAAGTAGGAAGCCGTGAGCAGGGACAAGTTCTCGCCCGCCCGCTCCAGGTGCTGGATGCCACAGGTCCTGGAGATGCCGGCGGTCAGAGGGCCGTGGGCCGGGCCGCGGCTCTGCCGGCCCAGGTGCCCCGTCACTGGCAGGGGGAACCCCACCCCACACGCGGTCCCGAGTCCGGCTCAGTCCCTGTGGGCTCCGGGTGCTTCCCCCGGTCTGCCAGAGCCCGCACACCCCAGCCCTTCGGATTTCCCGATGTTCCGTTTCCAGCGCACGGCTCTTTCGAGGCCCCTGGAAAACGTGCCTCGAGGGTGGAGGCGGGACTGCACTGGTTGAATGTGGGCCTGGGGGGCCAGTGGGGGTTGGCGTGCCCAGCTGTGACCCCCACGTGCCACCTCACCTCTGAGCCCCCTCCTCACCCAGGAGGCCAGACGGGGTGTGGGGCTTGCCCAGCCCTTCCTAGGCCTGGAGCAGGACAGCCCTGCTTCCCACGCCTGTGGCCCCGAGTCCCAGTCCCCAGACAGAAAGTGTTGCTGGCAGGGCCAGGGGCCCACAGCACAACATGGGGTGCTCAGCACAGAGAGGGGCTCAGAGACCCTCCCCAGGGGCCAGGGGCCGGGAGAGAGCAGGCCGAGTCACCCAGAGCTCTCCGCCCTACGGGCGCGGGTCCTGCTCTATGGAGCTCTGGGTGTGTTGGGAGCGTGGCGGAGGAGGCAGGAAGCACATGGCCCTCCTTCTCTCCTTCCCAGGCCTCGGTGCCTGCCCGACATCCTGCCTGGGGGACAGGAGGTGGTGACCAGCTTCCCCAGCACCGGGCAGGCAGGTCCCGGCCTCCTCCTGAGAAGCTGGCCTCGGGCCCCGCCGCCTGGGAGTGGGCCTGAGCCGCCCCGGGGCTCTGGACAGCAAGGCGAGGGGCTGGTGGGACTCCCTGCGGGCGCCTCACCCGGGAACACCAGGCACAGCAGGGTGCAGAAAGAGTATGAGGACCTGGTTGAACATGGCCGACTGCGTGCGCAGGATGGCACGGTGGAAGTCATTCTGCGGAGCAGGGCTGTCAGGGCCAGAGCCTCGGACCCGCCACGGAGCCGGGGCCCTTCTGGCAGCACATCCCAGGGCTCATGAGCAAGCGAGAGAGGGGAGGTGTACCGGTATCCCAGGCCCCACTGCGGGGCACCTGCCCTCAGCCCTCAGCTCTCTGCAGGCCCCTCTCGCCTCCTCCCAGGGCCCTCCCTGGGGGCACAGGACTGAAGCCGGGCTTAGTTAGGATGGGGGTGAGACCAGGGGCCTGGGCTCGGAGGGGACGGCCACCCTGGGGGAAAACCCGTGTCAGGCTGCCTGCTGACAGCTCTGCAAGGATCTTGGCCAGACACTCAACAGAGGGTCTGTCCGTGGACCTGGTCTCTGTGGCCCATTTGCACCGCCCCTCCTCCCCGCAGCCACTTGTCTCCTGGGCTCAGGCAAAGCTCTGGGCTGAACTCCCTCCGCAGCACCGAGGCCGAGGTCAGTCCCGGTCAGGACAGAGACGGAAGGGCCCAGACACACGGGCCTTCCGCGGTGACAGAGATAGCACGCTTCTGCTCATCACCCCGGCCTCCTGGGGCACCGAGGATGGATTGGCCAGCTCCCGCCAGGCCGGGCGCTCCTGGGGAGCTCAGCACCCAGGCGAGGGGACGGGAGCTACCGGACTTACGATCATGTTTTCCAGGGCGTGCTTGGCCAGCCAGCAGTTCAGGAACACGGGGATGAACAGGTTCCTCAGGGCGCCCAGAATATCTGTGGAGGAGACGGGTCAGGGGCTGGGGCTGGGGCGCCCCCTCCTCCGCCAGCTGCTCACCCACCGTGACGATGAAGGGTAGCGTGTTGATCATCTCAGGATGAAAGAGACACGGAAGATCTGCTCCCAGATGTTGCCCTGGGGGCCGTGGGGCAGGAAGAGAAAGACAGGCCAGCCAGGGGTTGGGAGCGGGGTGGGGTCGGGAGCGGGGTGGGCTCGGGAGCGGGTCGGGGTGGAGGTTGGGGTCCGGGAGCAGGGTGCGGGGGAAAAAGCCAGCCAGGGGGGTCGGGAGCGGGGTGGGGGTCAGAGCGGGGGGGCCGGGGAGCGGGGTGGGGGTCGGGTGCAGTGGGGTGCGTGGTGTTGGGGTCCGAGCGGGGTGCGGGGGGACAGCCAGCCAGGGGGTCGGGAGCGGTGTGCGGGGTCGGGAGGTGGGGGGTTGACGGAGGTCAGGCCAGGTGGGGTCGGGAAGCGGGTGGGGGGTCGGGAGCGGGGTGCGGGTGGAGGTTGGGGTCCGGGAGGGGGTGCCGGGGAAAGCCAGCCAGGGGGCGGGGAGCGGGGTGGGGCCGGGAGAGGCGTGGGGGCCGGGAGCCGGGTGGGGGTCGGGAGCGGGTGGGGGTCGGGAGCGGGTGGGGGGTCGGGGAGCGGGGTGGGGTGATCGAGGGTCAGGCCAGGTGGGGGCTCGGGAGCGGGGTGGGCCGGGGAGCGGGGGGTGGGGGTCGGCAGCGGTGCGGGGTCGGGAGCGGGGTGGGGTTCGGGAGCGGGGTGGGGGTCCCGAGCGCGTGGGGGCCGGGAGCAGGGGTGGGCCGGGGAGCAGGGTGCGGGTCGGGGAGCGGGGTGGGGTGACGGAGGGTCAGGCCAGGTGGGGGCACTCACTGTGTAGCTGAGGTAAATAAGAAGCACGTCTCCAGGAAGCTTATTATGGCCACGATGACCTAGGAGGCGGAGGCTGAGTGGGGCTGGGGGAGGCCCACCCAGAGCCATGCCCCCACTCACCTGGATCGCCCACAGAGTCATCTTTCTTCCACCCAAAGGATGGGCGCCCTGGGGAGGGAGGGAGGTGAGCCTCGGCCAAGCCAGTCCCTCAGCCCTCCAGGCCTCTGCTGACCCCAAGCCGCTTCTGGGCGGATGGGAGGGCACCAGCCTGCTCCCCGAGGAACAAGAACAGGAGGGGGAGGGAGGCTCCTCAGGAAAGGAGGCCAGACCTGAAGCTGGGGGCATGGGGCAGGGCTGCAGGCTCAGTGGGGTCCTCCTTCACCCTGGACGGGCTCCCTGGGGCAAGTGCAGACTGAGCCCGGGGCTCCCTTCCTCCTCAGCTGACTCCGGGTTCCCGGGAGGTGCAGGCCAATGGGGGGAGGGGGCAGGGTCTGTCGGAACGCTGGTGGTCACAAGGACAGGGCTGTTCGCACAGGGGCTCTGGGTGCTGGGGACGAATTAAGTGAGGCCAGAAAACCAGAAGCCCCTCCATCCAGGAGGTGGCCGAGGCCCGAGGGATTCCTAAACTCTGACCGGGCATCGTGGTCGCCTGGGCCACTTCCACTGCCTGCCAGGGACATGGCTCTCCTCACTCCACAGGAGGGCAGCCACTCGACTGACTGAGGCCTTCCCCTGCTGCCCTCCCCTACCCACGGTCTGCGGGCTGAGCTTCGGAGTGGGGGTTGCTCAGTCGTCACATGTGGTGACATCTAGAATTCTAACACCACCCCTGAGACCTCCTCAGGTGCTCTGCGCGACAGCCCGGCATCATCCCAGCGCCCACAGGCTGCACATCCATCCTGAGGGGCCGGGCCAGGCAGGGGCCCGGAGCCGAGGAACTCACCAATTGATCTCGGACGAGGAGCCGTTGAAGGTGTAATTCTGCTTCGGGCAGCCCCAGCTGTGTGGAGAGACAGAGCTGGCCCAGCTGAGCCTCCGGAGAGACGCTTCAAGGTTAAGTTATGGGCTCAGGAAGCACAGTGGGTGACCACCTACCCCACCCAGGGCCAGCCCCTGAATCTCAGACAGGCCAAGAGGCAGCCTGCCCCCTCACTCCCACAGACCCCCAGGCAGGCAGGGTGGGAAAGCACGCCATGCTGGGACAGGAAAGGCAGAGCCCAGGGAAGAGTTGGGGATTCTGCCTGGTCTGACAGGAGCTGCTGGGGAGGGTTGGGTGTGGTCGGAGATGGACTGCAGAGCATTCAGTGCCCGCAGAACAAGGCTGGACGATGCGTGAGAGATAGGGAAGGAAAGCTGAGCTCCCACCCAGAGGTGCTGACTCAGACGCACAGTCCTGAGTCACTCCCAAGAACAAGCCTTCTACACCAGCTGGATGCCCAGCCCCTGGGAAGGTGGTAGGGGCATGGACCTGCTCATTTCTGCCCCACGATGTAACCAACTCCAGGGTCACTGACCAAGGGGAACTCACTCACAGAGCCCCCAGTGGTTATAGGCAGCTCCCTCCTCCTTTTCTTCCAACTGACCCACTTCCCTTGAGCCTTACTGGGGCTACTGTTGCAAAATCAATGCTCACAGACGTGGCTGGCTGTCCTCCCAACCACCCACCATCCATCTACCATCCATCCATCCACCTACCATCCATTCATCTATCCACCATCCATCCATCCATCCATCCAACCATCCATCCATCCACCTACCATCCATTCATTCATCCATCCATCATCCACCCACCATCATCCATCCATCATCCACCCACCATCATCCATCCATTCATCCACCCATCCATCCACTTACCATCCATCCAACCATTCATCCACCATCCACCTATCTGTTCATCCATCCATCCATCTACCCATCCATCTATCCATCCATCCATCCACCATCCATCCACCTACCTATCCACCCACCATCCATCCATCCTTCCAAACATTCATCCACCATCCATCCAACCATTCATCTACCATCCACATGGCATCTATCCATCCACCCATGTACCCACCATCCATTCATCCACCACTGACCATCCATCCATCCATCCATCCATCCACCGATTCACTCACCATCTACTTTCTATCCAATAAACCATTCATCCACCATGCACTCTTCTTTCATAATTTATCCATCCACTCCACCTATTCACCCATTCTACCCATAGCCTCCACCAGGCCCCTCTTCCATCCATTTGCTCCTCCCCCTGCCCATCCATGTGCTAGGCACTGGGCAATGACTATGATAGACGTGGTCCCTGTAGGGTTGTGGAACCAGATGTCTCAAGAGCCTCTGGGAATGGGAGAAGGTGGGATGAACTCAGGAAAGTGGCTTGGAAAGGCAGAGTCCCCAGTTTTCCTTCTCAAAACCAATTATGGCTGAATCTGTGCAACCCCACCCGGATGAAAGAGCAGAGGTCTTGCTTTAGGTGAAAGAATGTCTGTCTTGGGGACACCAGCCCAGCTGCACGCAGGGGTTAAGTGCAACTTGCACTGTCCTTAGGCCCCAGCTTCCTCCCCCGGCTCGGTCAGAGCCCAGTGGCCATGCTTACCTCAGGGAAGAGGCGGGAAAATCTGCCCTGGAGGAGGGAGCCCGTTCACCCAGATGGCAGTGATGACCAGACTGCCCGACCTGACGGTAGGCCCTCACAGCATCCGAAAGTGCCCACTCTTAGTGTGAGCAGCTAAGGACACTCACTCCGTGAGCTCAGGAGAAGCAGAGACTGAGCCAAAGAGAAAACCATAAGAAAGAATCTGGGTTACAGACGCCACCTCAGGAAAGCGGAAAGCAGTGCCTGCCTGAAGCAAGAAGGAACTCTCAGAAATTAAAGCACGATGCGGAAAGATTGAGCCTGCTGCAGGTAAGCTAAGGAAGTTGCACAAGAGGAGAAACGGGAGACAGGCTCGTCCAGAACCACACGCCCAGGCATCGGAAGCCCAGAGACAGTGGAGGGAATGGGTGTAATCTTCCAAGGCCATGTTCTCCCTGGTCCGGTGTGGGAGAGAAGGGGCCACGCCAAGGTGTCCTGGGCCAGACTGCCAGACACACAGGCACAGAGAAGACTCCACCAGCCTCGTTGGGAAGAAAGGTGTGCTTCCCACGGACGACGAGCAGAAACGGTAGCAGGAAGACCGCAGGCAGCGAGAGGGGTCGTGGCCGACCCCGCACTTGTGAGCTGCGAGACAACCTCAGACCTGAAGGTGGGCCGCGCGTGCTCCACGCCAGTGAGCGGTCCAGGAGGGGCAAGCAGGTGGGACCACGAGCAGCCCCAGAGTGTGAACCAAGAGGCCCTGCCTGGCTTGTATCCTGCCCTCCCCTGAAGGCAGCACAGAGCCACTCGCTGAGCCCCTCCCATGCACCACTGGACGCACACCCAGCCACAGTCCACGCCAGGGCGCCTTCTCCCCGGAAGCTGAGCCCGTTGGTCGGCAGTGGGACTCGAGGGCAGGCCCCGGGCCCGGCCCGCAGGGAAGGACATTGGGAAAGGACTCCTTTGAGGGGCCAGGCCAGGGCCGGGCACATGCCCCGTGCTGACCCCATCAGCCTCTGTCCCGCAAGCGTCGGGAGAAGCCGGTCACCCACCATCCAATCCCCAGGGCCGGTCGTCCAGCAGCACGCCGCACGATGTACAGCAAGCAGGTGAGCAGCTTGAGGGAGAAGTTGAACAGCCGATCCTCAGGCCTGCAGCGGACGGGCCACGCCGCGCTCCTGGGCCACCGGAGTCCCACTGCGGTCCCTGCCAACAGCTCCGCCTGCGCACCCGGAGCCCCCCGGACTAGGCTGCCTCAGGGACTGAGGGACTACTCCTGCACCGTCAGGGGCTGCTGCTGGGCCAGCCTTCTGAGAGCCTCCACCCCTGTCCCGCTTACAGATGGCGTGCAGACGGCTCTCCACGCCACTTCCTGCTCCTGGGAACAGGAGGGTGGGGGTCTGGGGGGCACGCTGATGGACTAGGACCTGGCGGTAGCTCACCTGCATGCCCCATCCTGCATCCCAGGAAGGGTCCGAGGTGGCCAAGCTCCTGCTGGGAAAGCAGGTGGAGGGAACCTGTCGGGAGGAGGTTGCACGGAGGGACCAGGAACCTTGCGGGTGTGGTAGGAGGGCCCCAAGCCCAGCCTGGTGTCCAGCAGGGGGCAGGATCCCCAGTTTCGGGTCCCATCTCCCACTGGGGAGAAGGTGGCTTGAAGCTGAGACCAGGGGCCTTCCCACCCTGCCCTGTGCCCACCGCTCACTGACATAGCTCCTCCTGTGCTCCGAATTCCCTGCCCCACGCAGGCCCCTGACATAACTCCCCCCCGCTGCAGCCCCTCAACAGGCCCCCCGCTCACTGGATCTCTGGTTTTTGATGAAGAAATAGGCTTGAGCCGCTCCTTGAAGGTGTTCTCATTGACGTAGAACTCCACCTGACCCTGGGGAGGGAGGGGAGAGGAGCATGGGGGAGCTCTGGCCAGTGGGGCTTGAGCAGGGCCAGACCAGCACCCCACACGGCAGGAGCCCAGCAGACAGACAGAAGGCGGTGGCAGGATGAGGAGGCACCCCCTCCCGCTCAGAGTGACCACGCGCTGGCGTGGTCCTGGCAGACCTGCCCGCCACCTCTTGCAAAGCCGTGGGCACAGCTGGGACAGTCAGAGGCCACCCGTCAGCACCAGGGCCCCTGGAGGTGAACACCCTTGGGCCCCTGTAGCCTTGACTGTCACAGGCAGCCAGCCGCCCGGGTTAAATATTCCCTGCGTGGCCCTCAGCACGGGCTCAAACCTGCCATCTATATAGAATGTCCTGAAGCTGATAGTTGCTCTGTCTGGAGGCTCCCTGGTGGCTGTGCCCTGAGACTCACTGTAGCCTGCAGGATGGTCAGACAGAGGGCCAGCAAGATGTGACCTTCCCTGCACCCGCCGTCGGCCCGCCTTGGGCCCCTCCAGCCCGGTTGCGCCTGTCCCTCAGGCTCACCGAACACCTGGCAAACGCCCACATGCTCTGAGTCCTGCCCACGCCCAGCACATCCTGGGACAGATTCACAGCCCGTGTACTCCAGCACGCCAGTGAGGAGTCGCCCGGGGAAGGGCCATCTGGTCCCCGGGAGTAACATGGAACCTGGGAGGCAATGGGCCACTGCCCGGCAGTCTCCTGGCCTCAGTCAGGGGCCTCCTGTGGAGCCGCTGTGCCCAGCATGCTGGCCTGCCAGCCTGGGCTCCCAGAATGGAAACTCTGGTGTTGATACAGCAAGTAGACCGGCAGAGCGTGGTTCTGGACCCAGGGCTCCTGTGGCCAGTAGGGTTGTCCTCCCGGGCCTCCCCCGGCCATCGTCCACCAGGGCAGGGGGCTCTGACATGTGGTGGGGGTTGTGAACCGAGGCTCTGGCTCCCACTGAGGCAGAAACCAGCACTGCTCTCACCCTGACAGCTCACAGGGCTGCTCGGCCTGGGTACCAGCCTGGGGCTGGCTGCCCCGTCTCCAGGAAGCCGTCTGCAACAGTCCTCATTCCCCAAAGCCTGTTCTGGGCAGGGTACGTGACATAGTCAGTGGTGGCCATCCGACCGTCCCGTGGAAGGGCCCTAGGAGGGGCCTCGGGCAGGGGCCGCTGGCACCTCCCCGGACCTGCTCCAGGCTGGGGTCCTTATTCCTGGCCACAGTGGCTCTGCTGGCCACAGGGCTCAAGAAAGGCCCCAGAGGACGGAGAGGGCATGGGCCCCTCTCTACTTTATACCCGGCAGGGCGGTCACCCAGCCACACCCTGGACTCGGAGCCGAGCAGCAGGAAGAGCCTCCCACAGACCAGTGGGGTCCAAACCCAGAGCCAGCTGCCAATGTACCCCGTGGTACCCCAGCACACTTCTTCTTACCCCAGCGCCTTGTACCCCCAGCACATGCCCTGTACCCCAGTGCGCCCTGTACCCCAGCGTGCCCTGTACCCCAGCGGCCCTGTACCCCAGCACATGCCCCGTACTCAGCACACTCGCCTCTACCCCAGTGCGCCAGACCCCAGCACACGCCCTGTACCCCTGCGTGCCCTGTACCCCAGCACATGCCTGCACTTCAGCGTGCCCTCGCACCCAGCGTGCCGCCCCCGGCACCCCCAGCACACGCCCGCACTCTAGCACACGCCTCTACCCCAGTGCACCTTGTACCTCAGCTGCCCCCGTACCCCAGCACGCGCCCTGTACCCCCAGCGCCTGTGCCCCAGCACGCGCCCTGTACCCCAGCACATGCCCTGTACCCCAGCACAGGCTCCTTTCTCCTCTCTCCGGAGCACCCCCTGCTCTCTGGGCCTCTTTGGAAACCTGAATCCCACCTTTCCGCTGCACGTGCCACCTGAGCTGGGTCGTGGGGCCTGACGGTCTCTTTGGGGAGTTGGTCAGACAAGACTGGCTGGGCCTGGGCCCAGTCTGCTCAGGTCAGGGGACGGATTCAACTCCGTGAGCCCAAGGGACTCCCGGGCCCCAGAGCACCCAGCTCAGGAGCAGACCCTCCCTGCCACTCTGGTCCTGCCACGGCAAAGCCTCAACACAGAGGTGTCCCCAACCCCACCTAGGCCATCCACTCAGGCTTGTTCCCTGGCAGGGCCCTTACCTGGCCAGCAAGGCCTCCCTGGCAGCCCTCGGGCTCCTTCCTCCTCAGCCTCCCAGGGCACTGACCATGCTGCCCTCCCGCCCCCACCCGCCTGGTCATCTCCCTCTCCCCAGACTCCTTGGCTATCCCCCTCCCAGCTCTGAATGCAATGCCCCAGGGCTGGTCACAGGTCCCTCTCAATGCCCATCTGGCCCTCAGTAAGGTGACTTCGAAACCCAGCCTCCTCTGATCCCCGCTGCCCTCCGATAGAGCGCCCTGTGGTGCTGCCCCCTAGACCAAGCAGGACCAGCCCCTCCCCCACGTCGGACCTCAGACCGAGGCCTCCCCGCCACCTCTATGCCTCTGAGAGCCCCTGTTCCGCAGGGCTCCACTCCCTTCCAGGGGTCCCACCACTCCTGCCTCCCCTGCCTGTTCCCGCTTGGAAGGCTGGATCCCAGCAGGTGACACAAAGGGCCAGAGGCCAGAGTCCCTAGCTCCTTCCCTGCTCTCTCTCTGTTGGGAAAACCCAGGGACCCCCTAGCTCTTTCCCCGGCACTCCCAACCCTAACCCAACCTTGCCCCTGCCCCCATTTTCCGCCAGCCCCTTGCTGCGTGGGAGCCTTCCCAGTCCCCTCCACTGCCCAGGCCCATGGGGTCAGGACTACTGACCTGGGGGCTGGTCGGCCCCACACACCTTCGTCCCATGTCCCTGGCCCTTTCCCTGCTCCCCAGAAGTGGAACCCTAGTCACCCTCGGCCAGCCTTTGTCCCCTGTGGGGCAGCTGCAGACACCCATCGGGACAGCGCCCAAGGCGGTCGGTGGTCAGTGGTCAGTGGCCTGCGATGAGGCAAGAAGGGCTGGCGGACGTGGCCATGTGGATGGAGCCTGGGTAGGGCCAGGGAGCATCAGGAAGCCTCCTCACGCTTAATTCTTTTCATGAGCCGTGGGCTGCCCACTTCTGGCACCGTCACGAGAGCAAATGACAAACCGCCATTTATCCTGAGGTACAGGTAAGGTGATGAGTGTAATTAGCGCCCAAAGGGGCGCCGGCCGACGAGGAGGAAATCGCGCCTTTCCAGAGCCACCCAGACCAAGAGCCCCAGAGATTCACGGCACAGGCTGGGCCTGGCTGCAGGCTCGCGAGCTCAGGAAGAAGCAGGCCGGGTCACAGACGGTCTGGCCTGGCAGAGGCCCTCGGCCCCCGTGGGGCCCGGTTGCTCCATGGCCCCAGCACAGGTCTGAGCCCCGGCCTTAGCTGGGGAACGAACACAAAGGCCCGTCTGCCCCGGCGGCCTTGAGGGTGCCAGGCCGGGGAGACTTTACCTGCTGTCTCTGCATCTCAGGCTCCCTGGGGTCTGGCTGACCGGGCGGTTCTCGGATGGAGGACTGAGTGCAGGGCCTGGGCCTGGCACCTACCAGCCGATGGTGCCAGTGATCAGGCTGATCTGGATTCTGGGGTCCCCAGTGGCCTGCTCTGTCGCTCACACCGCCCTGGAAAGATGGGCCCGGGCCATAAATCACGTGTGGCTGTAGATGGCGTGGTGGCTGATGCCCTCCGTGGGCGAAGTGACCTGGCTGGGGCTGCCTCCCGATGGCTGGTCCAGCTGCAGCTCAAGGCCCTGAGATGGGGTGGGTGACCAGGCTCACAGGAAGCCGCCCGAGGGAGGGCTGGGAGAAGGGACCTGGGAACGCACACACAGTGCTGTGGCCTCGGGCTCAGGGTCAGCATCCAGGGCCAGCGAACAGTGCCCGAGCGCACAGGCCAGGGTCCGCCCCGGCAGGAGGCTGGAGGGGAGGGCTGGGCATGCTGCCAGGGCCCAGGAAGAAGGTCTAAGGTATGAGCCGATAGGCCTGGTCTGGGGCCCAGAGGCTGTGGGGAGCCTGCGGCCTGTAGACAGCCCTTGGCTTACCACCTGGGGTCAGACCACCTCGAGGCCCGGATCGGGCCAAACCTAGCCCCATCCCTGGGAAGAGTCCTTAGCCCTGGCTCGGCCTGCCCTCAGACTTGAGCAGCTCTCAGGCTGGTGACGGTAGGGGTCCAGCCGAGTAGACAAAGCCACCTCACTGAGTCCTGCCATGGGGCCCCTCAGAGGGCTCCAGGCTGACTCATCCCTCCATGCACAGAAAGGAAGGTCCAGCAAGGGACCACATCACCCAGTGGCTCACAGGCACTGGGGGCCCTGGGCTCCCCCACGGGACCAGGGACTCTTGAATGTTTGGGGTGGAAGGTCAGGTCCCCACCTGGCTCTGCCCCATCCCCACCTGGCTTCTGTTTGAGCGAGGTCACCACCTTAAGCCAGCCCCACCATCTTGCCCATGCTAGAGGGAACCAAGGAGACCCCTTTCACCGGCAAAGCAGCTCAAACCTCCCCTACCCGATGCCAGGACAGGACCTCGCCAGGCAAGGGTGGCTGCCCAGTGATGAGCCAGGCGGGGGAGGCTGGGGTCGGCCCATCTCCCTGATGACCAGCAGGCTGACCGGTGGGCCAACAGGCAGGCCTCGAAGCAGGCCTTAGGAATCTCTGGCAGGCAGCTCAGGCACAGATGGCCTGGGCCCCGCCGGTCGGCCTGAGGAGGGTGGCCAGACATGAAGCACACGGCCACAGGCCAGGCCCACCCGCTGTGGCCACAACAGTCGTGGTGTACTGGCAGTGAAGCCCTGAGATCATCCGACTGCCCGCTTCCTTGGTTCAAGCCGCGGTGTGCTGTCCTCTGCGCCTCGAAACTCCACAGACCGATTTGGCCAAAGAAAGGGCAGGGCCCAGGCCTACCTGCCAACCCTGAGGCCAGCTATTCTGAGAAAGGGCAGAGCTGTGAGCAGCCCAGGGACCCAGAGCAGGACAGACGTGTGGCTGGCCCCACCCCCGCGCATGGGCACTTCCTGAGGCGTGCAGGCGGGCAAGAAGCCCTGGTGGGAAGACTGCGGGCGAAGGGCACGCGGTTGGTGGCGTGGGGGAACCAAGGCTGCTGTGTCCCCACCACTCCCAGCCCCAAGCCTGCAGACCGCCCATGGGGGCTGGCAGCCACGCCCCCGCACCCGACCCTCATCAGGGTGGCTCAGGATCCACCTCAAAGGGTGGCTGGAGAGCGGCTGAAAGGCTTCCTCTAGCGCCTTGCCCGCGTCGGGGCACGCCGGCCGGAACCTGGAGGAGCAGGGGCAGCCGGGGGAACGGAGGAAGAGGTGGACAGTGGCTTGAACCAGCAGATGAGCTCGGCCTGGGCATCCCCCACAGGGCAGTCCCGCTCTGGGACCTGCTGCACGCGTGTCAGAGAGGGCTCCTTGTCCGGGCGCCCGGCTGGGGGAGGGGCGCTAGAGCCTCCGTACCGTGGGTCCGTGGTGTCTGCTCTACCAGGGACAATGCTGGGGGCAGGACCTGCAGCCTCGGCCCTTCGGGAGCCTGCACTGTCCATTATCCTCCCGGGAGCCTGGGTGGAGGGAGCCTGCGGCGATGGAGGGACCTTCCACTCCTGCCCGTGACCCACCGCATCATTGCGGGCCTGGCCGGCCCAGCCTCCCGGCTCCCACACTCCTGACGGAGAATCCCGGCCCCAAGTCTCAGGCTGCAGGGAGCCGGTCAGCAGCCGGAAGCCCAGAGGGGCGCGCCGCTGTCGACAATGTCAGCGAGTGAAATCAGGTCCCACTTGGCGGCCACACTGAACGCTGGGGGCCTGGGTGGGCTGTGGCTCCTCTGAGGAGTGACTCTGGTCTCCGGCCTCAAAGCCACCCTCCACTAGACCTAGATCTGAATCCGAAGCCCAGAAGAGCCGAGTGCCCGGCGGCCTGGCCCTGCACGTGTCACCCAGGCCGGCTGAGGCTGAGGGTCCTGCAGTCATCTGCAGTGCCTGTCCCCTCGCAGAAGGGGGTCCCCATTCCCACTCTGTCTGGCCACCCTAGCGGCAGTGGCCACCACTCTGTGGGTGGCTGCCTTGGACAGCCCCAGCCCACCGTGCAGGGCCTCTCCCGACCGGCCTGCTGTCCCGTGCTCAGCCTCAGCTTCAGCCCCCAGGCCCGCAGTTCTGTTGGTGCAGGGAGGTGGTGGCCGGTGCCGCCTCGGGCCTGCTCCTGCCTGGGGTCTCCCCAGAAGCCGCAGGGCCTGAGTCCCCGCCTCCACTCCCAGGTCCGCTATGGTAAGGACGCTCGTCTGTTCTGCTTCGCCTCCTTGCAAGCACTTACTGAGACAGGAGGAGTCCAGACTGACATCTTCCACAGGAAGCCTAGGGACAGACACACAGGTGGTCACGTCAACACGAAAAGATGGATGGACCGAGGGCCTGACTCCTGACCTGGCGCGGGAGCACGGACTCTCAAAGAGACTTGGGCAGGTGCGAGGAAGTGGGGCGCACCCATGTGCTTGCTCCCCGTCCAGACCCGCGAGCCCCCAGGCAGAGGTGTCCACGAGGCAGCCCGCGCAGTGGGGCAGTGACCGCATCTGGCTCCTGGTTCCCCGAGAAAGCAGCACAGCGCAGGCAGCAGCTGGCACACGTGCCCCTGCCCAGGCTGGATCCCACCTTAAGGCCAAGGCCAAGGCCATCCGCCTTCAGCCCAGGAATTAGAAAGGATCAGCCTGTTTGGTGAGCTCACTGTCCCTGCTCCGCCAAGCCTGCCCCAGGCACCACGACCCCCCGGCCTCCAAGGAAAGGCCCCACTTTCCACCCGGGAAGCTGATGGGGCAAGGGCCAGTTCCCACACAAGACGGACAGCCAGGGCTCCCTAATGTCTCAAGTCTGCCCACCTCCCTCTGCTCCCCTGTGCTGTCTCCGGCCTGGCCACAGAGCCCACCACAGCCCTGCATCTTGACTTCCCAGTGAGAGGACAGGCTGAGGCTGGGTGCTGATGCTTCTTAGGGGGTGCCTAGGTGCCTCTCCACTGACCAGCAATCACAGCGAAAGTGCCTTTTTGACCGCTGCCCTAGGTTCTGCCTGCCTGGCCACATGCAGCAGAGACACCGAGATGGCTGGGCCTGGGCTGGAGGGGGTGCTGGGAGGGACAGGCTGGTGGGAGCTATGGGCTCAGGGCGCTGGGCCGCTGGGGGCTGGTGGGGGTGTGTGTGTGCAGAAAGTCTACTTGCTGATGATGTGTCCATCTGGAAGACTTCCAGGCCCCTCTCTTAATCCTCAAAGCAACCATGTTCCAGAAGAGAAAGCACAGGTTCAGAGAGGACCTCTGCCTTCCCAAGGCCACGGGCAGGAGGAAGCTGAGCCGGCCTGTAGGGCTGGGGCAGCCCTCACCTGGGCCAGGCACACAGGCACACATCCACCCGCCCCCTGGCAGGGGCCCTCTGCGGGGCAGGCTCCTCCTAGTGCCCCAGCCTGCAGCCCGGGTGCTTGGGTGGGCAAGGCAGGGAGGCAGAACACTCCAGGAACGAGGTCTGACGGGGTGTGCTGGGGGCTGGGCTCCACACCGAGCAGGGGGAAACCAGGGCTTCACCAGGGCTCAGCATGGAGTCACAGGGAGCTTCAAGCAGATTCTGCATGTTTGTCTGCTTTGGACAAACATGTTTGTCCTCGTTGGCCCAGGCACTCTCCCAGGCCCTGAGCTGGGGGTGACAGTTGCACCAGAGGGTGGCAGGAGACCTCGGCAGGGCCACAGCCGTTGTGGTGGAGCCAGGAACTCACGGAGAGCGGGTCGGGGTGCTGGGGGGCATGTGGGAGTGGCAGGGCTCCTGGAGGAGCACGGGGCCACATAAAGGGGAGAAGGGCGAGGGACCTGTGGGGAGGGGCCGTCTGCTGCTGTTGGACCGTGAAGCAGGTCTTGGGGTCATGGCAAACACACGGGGTCCTGGGAAGAACAGCAGGAAAAGCAGGACCACATTGGAGCCCCAAATGGTCTCAAGAGATGAGGCCTGTTGGGCCAGTAATAGCACCTCTGGGTTTTTCCGGCCTCACAGTTATGAAAGGTGTTTCTGCAGTCCTTGCTCCTCTTCCCTCCTCAGCCCCACACAGTTCACAGGAGCTCCACGGTCCTGCAGCAGGGGATGGGCCCTGCCTGCCTCTCCAGGCCCATCCTCAGTGGTCAGAGATGCAGCCACGAGGGATGGACTGCACCCAGTGGCCACGCAGGCCAGCCCCTCCTGGGGCTCACGGGATTCGAACCTGCCAGGAGCACCCCGGACCTGTTCCGCCCCGCCCCCGTCAGGCCCCCTCACCAGGCCCCCTCCTGGCCCCGCCTCCCCAGGCCCCGCCTCACCTCGGCCGGCACCGCCTCCCAGGGCCCCCGCCCGCAGCAGCTGGATTCCTGCACTGTACCCCAAAGCCTGCCTGTCAGCCCAGCTCTGAGGGAGACTCCCTGCGAGGATGTCCCCTCCCCTGCAATCCCCAATGGCGGGGCACAGATATTGGATGGCCAAGCGCATGACTGTTCGCCCAGGCCTTCCTTGTTCCCCCTCCTCCCTGGGGACACTCCTTTCCTTTCTGCTTGGGGACCCCCTGGCCTCCGCCTCTATCGCCTCACACAGGACCTGAGCTCCATCCTGGCCTCTGGCCTTCGGCTCCTCCTCCCAGGGCACCGCACCACAGGAGGGTCCCACTGGCCAGCTCTGCCCTGCCCGGGCTGGTGTTCTCCTACGCTCCAGGTACCCCCAAACTCAGCTGCCGACGGAGTGCCCCCACACCCCGCCTCCCACTCCTCACAACCCCCAGATCCCCGGATTCTCCCTCCTAGATCTTTCTGTAGCCTTTTCCTTCTCACTGGGGCTGCCATGATGCCTTCCAGGGTACTCCACCCAGGTGTCCCCTCCAAGGATGGACCAGTGAGCCTCCCTTTGGTGCAGAACCCAAACCCTGGGGGTGCAGTTTCCAGCAATCAGGCCTTTCCTCTCCTGCCCTGTCTGTCCTTCCGGGTCAGCTGCGTGTTTGACCTGCCACAGACTCCGGGAAGAGCGAGCCACCCAGCACCTGGGTTGTAGCACTCTCTGCCCTGTCCAGAATAAACTCCGTGCCATGCACCTAACGTCTGGAGACACATGGCTGCAGGCTCCAGGCCCTAATACCGTGTAGCTACAGACTGCTCCCTTTGCTCTGCGGAAGGAGGCCGATGAGGACCCTGTACTTGCTGGGGACAGAGCAAAGTCACCCATGTAAGCCGCCAGCACAGAACTGGGGGCAGGAGAGTGCGGGATGGGAGAGGGCTTCCCGGGAGGAGGTGGCCTTGCCATCTCAGCGCCTCATTCTGCACCGTAGGCTCAGATGCAGCCTGGGCAGGACCTGCCTGCCATCTCTGCGTCCCTGCAGGAACAGGGACAGCAAGGGGAGCCAATCTCTTGCAGGGGCTGGACTGGCTGTAACCAGAGCCTCTGGAATCACTGCCCCCACAGCGTCCAAGAGGCGGAAGGAGAGGAGAGACATCTGTCCTCAGGCCTTGGCCAGTATTTGCTTCCTTCCCACCCAGGCTGCCCGTTAGCTGCTCCGAGGCCTCTTAGAGGCACTTAATCTCTAGCCTTAGCAGTCTGCTCCGGGGAATGGGGATGATTTGAGTGAGCCAGAAATGGGGGTGTGAAGGCAGGGAGGGGCCTGGACAGTCTGTAGCCAGGCAGGAGGGCAGGGGAGAGCTCCCAGGGGCATCCCTGATCCTGCCATCTGCCAGGCCAAGTCCCTGCCAACCTCCGCCACAACCTCAAGGAGGCCTGGCACCCCCACCCCCGGGCTGGGGCCCTGGCTGCTGCCTCTGCCTGGAGGGCCCTGCTCAATCTGCTGGGGTCCCTCCCTGAAGGCCAGCAGCCCTGGGAGCCCCCGCTCCTCACCCAGGCCCAGCCTGCACCTCTCTGCCAGACACACAGGATTCTGTGCCCACGATGTGTGCCCACACCAGGCGGGTCTGATTCATCTCCGTCTCCGCAGCATATAGAAGGGCTCCGTGCACTGAGAAGATGCTAGCTAAGTACTAATGCTGCAGACAGAGCCTCAGTGTCCTCATCCGTGAAATGGGGTGCTGTGTCCAACCCTGTCCTCAGAGGAGCCAGAAAAGGGCCAGTGATGCCCCTCCCAGGCGGCCCTCCCCAGGAGATGGGCCTCCTGCACCCTGGTGCCACAAGCTCTGGGCACTTGTCCCCAGGGAACCTGAGACCTGACTGTGTCTCAGCTCCACCCAGCAGTAGCTCTTCCCGCAGGTTCCCCAACCTCCTGGGCCTCATGCTGCCTCGCCGCTGAAGTGGGGATGCGGACGCTGGAACCAACAGGAGGCAGGCTCAGTGGGCCAGGGCCGGGCAGGGGTCACCGAGCCACCTGGCACAGTGTCTGGGTCCTTTCTTCCTTCTCCCCTCCCAGTCTTACCTGCAGGCCCACGGTACAAGCTACTGAGAGCAGGAGGGAGTTGGGGGGAGGGAAGCACAGGCTCCGGGCGCTCGGGGTGAGGGTTCCGGAGGGGGGAACCGGGCCATCCCCTTCCCGGGCTTGTAGGCGACTCCGCAGGTGCAGCCCAGCGGAGCCCGTGCGGGATGCGAGCGTTAGCAAAGCTCCCTCCCGGCGGCAACTGGGGTCCCCGGGCGCGCCCTTACCTCTGGCCCACGTCGCTGCCCACGGAGCTCCCTGCCGCGGGCCGGCAGCAGCGGGCTGGAGCCCGTGTGGCTCCTCCGGGCGCCGAGGCGCCGGCCGGGGCACCCCCGGGCTCGCCTTGCCTCGGACGGCGAGCGCGGCAGCTTGGCCTGCGCCATCCTGCGGGAGCGCACGGGCGGAGGCGGCGGGGGCGGTGTTCTATCTCCGCGCCCCCGCTCCAGCCTCCTCGCGCCGCTGCAGTGGACGGGCCCGGCCGGGTGGGGGCGCTGCGGGGCGGAGGAGGGTGGACTCGCGGGCCCCTCTCCCGAGCGGAGGAGCCCCGGCGGAGGGAGGGTCTCGAGCCCAGCGGCCAGGGCCGCCTTGTAACGGAAGTAGTAGTAAGAATCACGACAGTCACGGCGGCGCTGGGGGAGGGGAGCAGTAGTGGCGCGGCGACAGCTGGTGGCTCTCGGCCACTACCTCCGCAGGCAGGAGCCGCTGGAGCCCAGGAGCGTTGGTGCTCGGTCGTGCGCCCAAGTCCCACGCGGGCCTGAGGGTCCCGGGACCCAGGTGGGGTTCGGATGGCCTGCCAGGAGCTGTGCCTACCTTCCAGGCCCCACCCTGGTGCCTGGTCAGGTCGGGTGGGTCCACCCCAGCCAGGTGGGAACGCGCGCCTGTTGTCCATCCCCCATTCCCACCTCCCAGGGCTACCGGGAGTCCATGGGGACACTCACCGCGGGGTGCCCATACGCTAGGCTCAGCTCTGTGCCAGCACAAGAGCCCCAAGGCCGGACAGAGCAGTTGCTTTGTGGAGCCCTGTCTGCGCCCGATGCCCCAAGGCTAGACGGCTCTGGTCAGCTCAGCGAACAGAACCCGAGGAGACAGGAGACGGCTCGACTTCGGTTTTGGTAAAGTGGGAGATGAGGCCCTGAGGTAGGAGGTGGCTTTCCCAGGAGGCAGGCAGGGAGAGACACAGAGCAAGGGGCCGACAGGTGAGTGGCTCAGCAGGAGCAGCGGGCAGGTGTTGGTGCTGGGGCACCTAGGCTCTGGCTGGAGCCCCGCTGGGGGCAGGCGGTGTTTAGGTGCACGGCCGTGCCCACTGCGGGTCGGCGGCTCCAGGCCTTCCCGACGTTGCGCAAACCCGACACCCAGACCCAAGGCCCCAGCTTGTCTGGCTTGACAGAAAGTCTGCAGTGAGGTAGCGGTGGCCTCAGAACTCCCAGCCCTGCCTCCGGCCCCTCCCCAGAGAGGCAGGAAAGTCAGTCAGGTGCAGAACCAGCCAGTGGCCCCAGCAACTCCCCAGCATCTCCCCTGGACCGAGTTCCCTTGTCAGGACTCTGCCCTAAAGGAACGTAGGTGTTTATGTGGGCGAAGCCCTCTGCCTGCCCCTGGGGAGGGGGTGAGGAGATGCAGGCCCTTGTCACCCTTCCTGTGGAGCCGACACGGAGTGGCTGCACCACTGAGCACTGGGCTCTGTGGAGCCGCCCTGGGCACGCGCCCTCGGGTCGGGTCAATAACAGAGCAGGGCTGGACGGGCAGGGACGCTCGCCCGGCCACCCCCGGGAGGTGCAGGAAGCCGCAGGGCTCCCTGGGATGCGCCACCCACAGACAGGACACGAGCTCGTGGCCCCTGAGCGATGGTGGCACGTGGCGCTCACCTGTACGCGTGCACAGGCCGGCCAACGCGTCCGGTCCGGCGGCAAGGAAGCCCAAGCACACATCCGGGCCCGTCTGGGTCGCGTCTGCCACAGCTGCTGTGCTTCTCCTGTCCCACCGTAGAGGCCGTGGGGTCCTCACGTAGCACGCTTCCGAGGCCCTGATGAGAGTCAGCTGGATGAGGGAAGGTTTTTCCAATGTTTTATAAGGCGTGACGAACAGAAACCGTTGGCTGATGTGCACGGAAGGACCACCAAGCAACTGTCAGCTGTTCCGTCTGGAGGTGGCAGAGGTGCCCTTCCAGCTGGCCCGCTGCAGCACTTATGTAAGGTTTATTTTGAAAATGATCATCCAGTTCAGCATACGGTCCCTGGGTTCCGTACGCGAGGAGGGACCCCCGCATGGGGCAGCAGCCCGCACCGCGTTTCCCTGGTCGTGGGCGCACCGCGAGGAGTGACCCAAACGGCCCGCCTCCCACCGGGTCGGGATTGAGCCCCATGGCTGCCGCCGCGGAGGGGCGGACGAAAAGAGCAGTCTCCTTTTCTCAAGCACTGCAAACGTTAAGCCACTCCCACCACAAGAGAGCCATGGAGGGTGGTCACTCTGCATTTCTGTGCCAAGAGGGGCTGGGCCGGGCAGAGGAGGAGAGACAGGTGGAAGTAGCCAGGCTTCTGAGTGACTGGTTGGGCGGGGAATCCACGGGCTGAGGGAATGGGTGGGCGGTGACGCCCGAGACGGGAGGACAGGAGGATGTCAGAGGAGGACAGATAGGGTGGGCTTCCTCCCAGATCCGTTCTGGACATCTCTTCAAGGGCGTGGCCCGACACTGTCTCGTGGGGGCCGGGTGCCCACGCCTGGCACGCCGTGGGCGGCTGGGCTGAGAGGACACTGGGAGCAGGTGAGGCCTGCAGGTGGGACATCCACAGGGGGAGGGCAGGTGGGAGGGCTGGCCCAGGAGCCTCCTGAACCAGGGAGAGGCAGAGGCTTTGTGAAAGGTAGTGCTGGAGTGACCGGGCGGCAGGTGAGCATTGCGGCCAAGGGTTGCCCAGACGGACGCCTGCCTCCACCCTCTGAAGCCAAACTGGTGTGCGCCATGGGTCCGGGGATCTCACCCACAGCCCCAACGCCGGGAGAGGTGAACTGGAGGGCGTGCTGGTGGCCGGGCTGTGGCCTGGCTGGGCAGGTGCCCGGCTAACCTGGATTACGACGTGGTCCAGCAGCCCCACCCCTGGGCGGAAAGCAGGGTCTCCGACAGATAGCTGCACACCACGCCCACTTCGCAGCGTGACCCAAGAGCTGAATGTGGAAGCAGCCTAAGGGTCCATCGGGCAGAAGGATGGAAAGACGTGGTCCGTCCACACCGTGGAATGTCACGGAGCCTTGGAAAGGAAGGAATCCCACACCTGCTACAACGTGATGGATCCGGAGGATGCGGTGCTGAGTGAGGTCAGCCCGGTGCCGAGGACCGATTCTGTATGAGTGGAAGTGCCCCCGGAGGCCCCAGAGGACTCGGAGCCACAGACCTGGGGGCAGGGTGGGTTGGGCTGAGGGAGGGCACAGCGTCTCCCGGGATAGTTTAGTTTGGTGGTCATCCTGTGTCCTACCGAGATGGACATCCAGGTCCGCAGGGTCCTGCAGATCCCCCTGTGGTCCCAGCGGGTCATCTACCTCCAGGGCTCCGCGCTCAAGGACCAGGACCTCATGCGAGCCAAGTGAGCGCCAGCCCGGCGGTGGGGGGGGCCCTGAGCCTGTCTGGGCGGGGTCCGAGGGTGGGAGGGTCAGCGGGGCGGCCGGCAGCTCTGGCTCTGTGCCCGCCGCCCGCCCGGGGCCAGCCAGGCCCCACGCTGACACTGCGTCAGAGCACCAGGGCGTGCCCAGCCCCCCGTCCTCCCGTGCCCCGGGGTCAGCCTGCCACAACTCCCATCCCCCACTGCTCTGGCATCTGGGAGATGCGTCAGGTCCAGGAGTGGCTCCAGGTGGAGCCAAGACCTGGGCTGTGGGCAAGGTTTCTTTTAAAGACTTGCTGACAGAGTGACTTGAGGTAAGAAGACTAAGTTGTTAGATGGAACTTTCCAGAATGTGCCCGTGCCTGTTCTGGGATATGCCAGGAGACCCCCTCATCACACCTTCATTCCAGGGATCTCGGCTCTTCCTTTGTGATGGAATGTGGGTTGTACAGGCCAAGGGGAAGCAGGAGACTGGACAGCCGGGGTGCCCACCTCTTGAGCCCTGGGTCCCACTGTCCCACCTGTAACGTTTCAGAAAGGAATCCAGCTTGGAGGTGGCGGGGGTCAGGGGGCCCAGCCTCTCCTGTGACCCAGCACCCAGCTCCAGGCCAAGGGGCTGGGAGAGGCAGAGGTCTGGCAGGGACAAGCGATGAGCTAGGGTGGACAGGAGGGACCAGGCCTCCCTGCTCTGGGGTGTGAGTCGTTCCTCGGTGCCCCTGCAGCCAAGGGGCTCTCAAGGGTGGGAGAGGAGAGCAGAACAGGTCATCCAGGTCCCCAGACCTTGGGAGGGACAGGCCGGCAAGTGGGCAGTGTCCAGCCTCTCTGCCACCACGCGCTCCCCCCCATTCTGTACCCCAGCCCAGCCCTGGCTTAATGAGGTCATAGAGAATGGGTCCCCCACGAGCTGGTCAGTGTCCTGATGCCAGGTCATGAGCTCAGATCGAGGTGGGGTCTCGACGGGCCCACCCCTTCCAGCCTCTGCCCTGAGCCCCTGACGTCTGAGATGGGAGCGTGGCCGGTCCAGGCAGCGCTCAGCCCTGGTGCTTTGCAGGATGGACAACGGGGAGGCCTGCTTTATCCTCAGCAGCCGCAACGAAGTGGACCGCACGGCGGCGGTGAGTGCGCCGGCCCCCAGCCCCGGGCCAGAGCAGGAGGACCCTGCTGCCGCCCCCCAGCACTGACCCCGCCTCCCCCCAGGACCACCAGACCATCCTGCGTGCCTGGGCCGTGAAGGACTTCGCGCCCAACTGCCCCCTCTACGTCCAGATTCTCAAGCCCGAGAACAAGTTCCACGTCAAGTTTGCAGGTACGTGGCGCCCGTGGCTGTGCCCCCAGGTGAGTGGCCCTTTGCCAGCT
>NW_024424119.1:58664333-58665317 GCF_017311325.1 Ursus maritimus
CCCCCCCCCCCCCCGTGACGCCGCGGCCGCCTGTGCAGGGAAGGCCAGGAGTCCCCGGAGCAGTGGCAGCGCATGTACGGCCGCTGCTCGGGCAACGAGGTGTACCACGTGCGCATGGGGGACAGCAAGTTCTTCCGCGAGTACGAGGGCAAGAGCTTCACCTACGCCGCCTTCCACGCGCACAAAAAGTACGCGCCCCGGCGGGAGGGCGGGGGCTGGGGACGCGGGTCTGCTCGCCACATGGCCGCCAACAGCCCCTGAGGCCGCGCCCGCGCAGGTACGGCGTGTGCCTCATCGGGCTGAAGCGCGGGGACGACAAGAGCATCCTGCTGAACCCGGGGCCCCGGCACAGCCTGGCGGCCTCGGACACCTGCTTCTACATCAACGTCACCAAGGAGGAGAACTCCGCCTTCATCGTCAAGCAGGAGGAGAAGCAGGAGAAGAAGGGCTTCTCGGGGCAGGGTCTGTACGACGGGTCCTCCCGCCTGCCCATGCACAGCATCGTGGCCTCCGTGGGTGAGGCGCGGCACGGGCGCCCCTGCGTCTCCGGGTCCCCATCTGTCCCCACCTTCCTGCAGCGCCCTCGTGGGCACTGGTGTCTTGGTGCCTGGGGGAGGGGGTGCCCCGCGCCGGGGGTCCCGCCTGCGATCCGGCAACCAGCCGCCCCCGGGAGAGCCTGGGGAGGAGCCGCCAGCCGAGGTCAGCTGCTCTGTTCCAGGGACAGTGGCCATGGACCTCCAGAACACAGAGTGCCTGCCGGCACAGAGTGGCGGGGGCAGCGGGGGCGGCAAGCTCGCGCTGCCCACAGAGAACGGCTCGGGCAGCCGGCGGCCCAGCATCGCACCCGTCCTGGAGCTGGCGGACAGCTCAGCCCTGCTGCCCTGCGACCTGCTGAGTGACCCGTCGGAGGACGAGATGACGCCGTCGGACGATGAGGGGCTGTCTGTGGTGGAGTGAGTGCCGTGTGCCAGGACAAAAGCTTTC
>NW_024424119.1:58665381-58689376 GCF_017311325.1 Ursus maritimus
ATGGCGGGTGGGGGGGACAGAGACAGGCCTGTGGGCTGTGGCCAGCGCGTGGGGAGGGAAATATCCCCGTGGGTTTCACGGGAGACCGTGTTCGGCAAATGGAATCTTCTGGGGACTCCGCACAGATGTGAAAGCCGCCTGCCCCCTCGTCCCCCCTCCGCCTCGCACCCTGGGCCGCCACACCGCGGCGCCCGGCCTGCTCAGCAGGGCTGGCGGTCCTCTGAGCGTTGTCTGTGGAGGTCACAGACAGGGGAGCCCTTTACGAGGCACCATCCAGCTCGACCCCCTGGCTGGCTTTTTCCCGCACCCTGCTCCCGGACCCCAACCTCCACCTACACCCGCTCCCGACGCCCACTCCGCTCCCACTCCCACCCCGCCTCCCAACCCCTGGCTGGCCTGTCTTTCTCTTTCCTGGGCCCCACGGCCCCCAGGGCAACATCTGGGAGCAGATCTTCCGTGCGGTTCTTTCATCCTGAGATGATCAACACGCTACCCTTCATCGCCACGGTGGGTGAGCAGCTGGCGGAGGAGGGGGCGCCCCAGCCCCAGCCCCTGACCCGTCTCCTCCACAGATATTCTGGGCGCCCTGAGGAACCTGTTCATCCCCGTGTTCCTGAACTGCTGGCTGGCCAAGCACGCCCTGGAAAACATGATCAGAAGTCTGTAGCTCCCGTCCCCTGGCCTGGGTGCTGAGCTCCCCAGGACGCCCGGCCTGGCGGGAGCTGGCCACCATCCCCTCGGTGCCCCAGGAGGCCGGGTGATGAGCAGAAGCGTGCTATCTTGTCACCGCTGAAGGCCCGTGTCTGGGCCCTTCCTTCTGTCTCTGTCCTGGACTGGACTGGCCCCGTCTCGGTGCTGCGGAGGGAGTCTCAGCCCAGAGCTTTGCCTGAGCCCAGGAGACAAGTGGCTGCGGGGAGGAGGGGCGAGAGCAAATGGGCCACAGAGACCAGGTCCACGGACAGACCCTGTTGAGTGGCCTGGCCAAGATCCCTTTGCAGAGCTGTCAGCAGGCAGCCTGACACGGGTTTTCCCCCCAGGGTGGCCGCCCCCGAGCCAGGCTCCCCTGGTCTCACCCCCATCCTAACTAAAGCCCGGCCAGTCCCAGCCCCCAGGGGGCAGCCCCGGGAGGGAGGCCAGAGGCCTGCAGAGAGCTGAGGGCTGAGGGCAGGTGCCCCTGCAGTGGGGCCTGGGATAACAAGTACACCTCCCCTCTCTCGCTTGCTCATGAGCCCTGGATGCCAGAAGGGCTCCCGGCCCGTGGCGGGTCGTCCGGAGGCTCTGGCCCTGACAGCCCTCGGGCCCCGCAGAATGATTTCCACCGTGCCATCCTGCGCACGCACGCCAAGTGTTCAACCAGGTCCTCATACTCTTCGCACCCTGCTGTGCCTGGTGTTCACGGGTGAGGCGCCCGCAGGGAGTCCCACCAGCCCCTCGCTGCTTGTCCAGAGCCCCGGGCGGCTCAGAGCCCACTCCCAGGCGGCGGGGCCCGAGGCCAGCTTCTTCCAGGAGGAGGCCGTGACCTGCCCTGCTCCGGTGCTGGGGAAGCTGGTCACCACCTCCTGTCCCCAGGCAGGATGCGGGCAGGCACCGAGGCCTGGGAAGGAGAGAAGGAGGGCCATGTGCTTCCTGCCTCCTCCGCCACGCCCTCCCAACACACCCAGAGCTCCATAGAAAGCAGGACCCGCGCCCGTAGGGCGGAGAGCTCTGGGTGACTCTCGGCTGCTCTCTCCCGGCCCCTGGCCCCTTGGGGGAGGGTCTCTGAGCCCCTCTCTGTGCTGAGCACCCTACATGTGTGCTGTGGGCCCCTAGGCCCTGCCAGCAACACTTTCTGTCTGGGGACTGGGACTGGGCCACAGGCGTGTGGTAGCGAGGGCTGTCCTGCCCGGCCTAGGAAGGGCTGGCAAGCCTCACACCCGCCTGGCCTCCTGGGTGAGGAGGGGGCCTAGAGGTAGGTGGCACTGGGGTTACAGCTGGGCACGCCCACCCTACTGGCCTCCAGGCCCACATTCAACCAGTGCAGTCCCGCCTCCAATTCTCGAGGCACGCTTCCAGTCTGAAGAGCTTTGGCGCTGAAACGGAACATCGGGGAAATCCGGCATGGCCAGCGGGCTCTGGCAGACCGGGGAAGCACCGAGCCCAGGGACTGAGCCGACTCGACCGCGCGGTGGTGGGGTCCCCCTGCCAGTGACGGGCACCTGGGCCGGCAGAGCCGCGGCCCCGCCACGGCCCTCTGACCGCGGCATCTCCAGGACCTTGTGGCATCCAGCACCTGGAGCGGCGACGAGAACTTGTCCCTGCTCACGGCTTACTTCTGCATCGTCACCTTCTCCACCGTGGCCACGGCGACGTGACGCCCAAGATCTGGCCGTCCCAGCTGCTGGTGGTCGCTGCGATTCGCGTGGCGCTGGTGGTGCTGCCACTGCAGGTGCAGCCAGTGCCCGCGCCTGACAGGAACGAGCAGCCAGGGGCCGGGCTGACGGAGACCTCAGGGGGCTGGGAGGGTGACCCTTCGCCGCGGGCTCTGCGGTGGCCGGGGCCTGGGGCTGGTGAGGCCAATGCCAGCGGGCGAGGGAGCCAGGGGCGGCATTCTGGATGGGGCACTGCGGCTCAGTGGATGGACTGGGCGGGTGGGGGAGGCTCGGGATCAAGGCTGCGGGCAGTCAGGCTGAGCAGCTGCCCGCCCCTCCTGGAAGGTGGAAGGGGTTGTCCCCTTCCTCCCCCTGCCAGGTCCTTCCCGGTTAGCGCCTTGACAAGAGCAAGACAGCGGCCTGCCCGCACTCTCCCGGAAGGTGGCAGTGGCCACCGCTGACCACACCCTCGCCATACATCCATCGTGGCACGCCGGGGCTCTTACACGGCACAAATGTCCGTCCCCGTCTGGCGCCAGAGTCTGAGTCCGGTGTCGGCAGGGCTGATCCTTCTGAGACCCCGACAGGCTCCCTTTCACGCCCCTGCAAGCCTGCTTCCGGAGCCCTGGGGGATCCCTGGCCTCCCGGCTTGTGGCTGCATCCTCCCATCCCTGCCCCCCCGCCCCCACGTGCCTCCTCCCTGTGTGTGTCCCTCTCTGCGTCCTCTGCCCTCCTTTAGGGGCACTAGACACTGGAGGAGGCCCACCCCAATCCCGCCTGACCTCGCCTAACTAATCACACCTGCAAAGACCCTGTTTCCACATAAGGTCCCACGGGGAGGTTCCGAGGACATGAATCTTAGGACACGGCTGAACCTGGCACAGTCAGGTCCCTAGGCCCCTGTCACCTCCCAGGAGGCAGACCCCACCGTGCCATCTTGTCGAGGAGAGGCTGAGGCCCGCGCCCATGGCACACAGCCCCACTCCCACAGGACCCCTGGGGTCCCAGGCCCCTGGTGGTGAAGCCGGTCCTGTGCTTCAGGCCACGTGGTCTTGTCCCCTTGATCCTAGCAGACGCGTTTATACCGCTGGAAATGATCCTATTTCGGGTGAGAGACTAGGTGCTCTGCACGGGGTGAGCCCGCCGGAAGGGTGGCGGCTGCCGCAGGCCGCTGCCGCTGCCAGAGGCTGCATTAAACCGCGGGCCTCGGAGCGGGAGGGGAACAGCTGGAGACGGGCCGCCTGCACCCTGGCGGCCCAAGGAGCCTCGTGCTCCTTCCCTGGGCCACTTGTATCCGTCCTTTCCTAATTTGAAGGACTCATGATACACAGCTGGCGTCCAGAGGCATGGGTGGGGTGGGTGGGACCTCACGGTACCGAAAGTGCCCTTTCCGCCGGGTCTGGATTTTTGACTCTGCCTGAGAACTCTGACACTCCAGGCTTCTCCAAAAGGAATTTTGGGGGGCTGACGGCGACCCTGGGCCTCATCATCACTTGCATGTTGGGAGGCAGACTTGGGCATCGTCACGGTCACTTCTGCCTCTGTTGTGCCCCCTCGGGTGGCTCCTTCCGCCGCAGGTCCTGCTCTCTGCTGTGGGGGGAGGGGGGCTCCGCGTGAGCGGCTCCCACAAGGGCGAGCACCCTTGCCCGCGCGGCCCCAAGCCCCGGGCCACCTGGGACGCAGCTGCTCTCCCCGGCAGTTCGAGGAGCTGGTCTACCTGTGGATGGAGCGGCAGAAGTCGGGGGGCAACTACAGCCGCCACCGGGCGCAGACGGAGAAGCACGTGATCTTGTGCGTCAGCTCCCTCAAGATCGACCTCCTCATGGACTTCCTGAACGAGTTTTACGCGCACCCCCGGCTCCAGGTGAGGCGCACCACGGGGGGTCCGCCCCGCCCTCTCTGCTCCTCCCGCCCGCCGACATCGGCCTGGGGTGACGTGGCCGGACTGAGCCCGGGCCCCCTGCAGGACTATTACGTGGTCATCCTGTGTCCTACCGAGATGGACATCCAGGTCCGCAGGGTCCTGCAGATCCCCCTGTGGTCCCAGCGGGTCATCTACCTCCAGGGCTCCGCGCTCAAGGACCAGGACCTCATGCGAGCTAAGTGAGCCCAGCCCGCGGTGGGGGCCCTGAGCCCGTCTGGGCGGGGTCCGAGGGTGGAGGGGTCAGCGGGCGTCGGCAGCGCCTGGCTCTGTGCCCGCCACCGCCCGGGCCAGCCAGGCCTCCACGCTGACACCGCGTCAGAGCACCAGGCGTGCTCCAGCCCTGTCCTCCCAGCCCTGGGTCAGCCTGCCACAACTCCCATCCCCACTGTCAGCATCTGGGAGATGCGTCATCCAGGAGGGTTGCTCCAGGTGGAGCCAAGACCTGGGCTGTGGGCAAGGTTTCTTTAAAGACTTGCTGACAGAAAGGACTGAGGTAAGAAGACTGTTGTTAGGATGGAACTTTCCAGAATGTGCCTGTGCCTGTTCTGGGATACAGGAGACCCCCTCATCACACCTTCATTCCAGGATTCTCGGCCTCTTCCGTGATGGAATGGGTTGCAGGCCAAGGAAGCAGAGACTGACAGCCGGGTGCCCACCTCTTGAGCCCTGGGTCCCACCGTCCCACCTGTAACGCTTCAGAAAGGAATCCAGCTGAGGTGGCGGGGCCAGGGGCCCAGCTTCTCCTGTGACCCAGCACCCAGCTCCAGGCAAGGGGCAAGGGGAGAGGCAGAGGTCTGGCAGGGATGGGGGCGATGAGCTAGGGTGGACAGGAGGACCAGGCCTCCCTGCTCTGGGGTGTGAGTCGCTCCGGTGCCCTGCAGCCAAGGGGCTCTCAAGGGTGGAGAGAGAGCAGAACAGGGCCATCCAGGTCCCTGACCTTGGGAGGGACAGGCCGGCGCGGGCAGTGTCCAGCCTCTCTGCCACCACGCGCCCCCATTCTGTACCCCAGCCCAGCCCTGGCTTAATGAGGTCATAGAGAATGGGTCCCCACGAGCTGGTCAGTGTCCTGATGCCAGGTCATGAGCTTCAGATCAGGTAGGCCCTAATGGGCCCACCCCTTCCAGCCTCTGCCTGAGCCCTGACGCCTGAGATGGGAGCGTGGCCGTCCAGGCAGCGCTCAGCCCTGGTGCTTGCAGGATGGATAACGGGAGGCCTGCTTTATCCTCAGCAGCCGCAACGGCGGGACCGTGATGGCGCGGTGAGTGCGCCGGCCCCCAGCCTTCCCGGCCAGAGCAGGAGGACCTCTGCTGCCGCCCCAGCACTGACCCCGCCTCCCCAGGACCACCAGACCATCTCGTGCCTGGGCCGTGAAGGACTTCGCCACCCAACTGCCCCCTCTACGTCCAGATTCTCAAGCCCGAGAACAAGTTCCACGTCAAGTTTGCAGGTACGTGGCGCCCGTGGCTGTGCCCCCAGGTGAGTGGCCCTTTGCCAGCTAGGCGGAGGAAGGGCTGGAGCACCCGCCAGCTCGCGGAGACCTAGCGGGGGACACAGCTGAGTGCGCTCAGCAGGCGTGGGGCGCGGAGCCCACGGGGAGGGCGCTGGGCGGGGGGCGCCTGCTCTGGGGGCAG
This sequence comes from Ursus maritimus, assembly GCF_017311325.1. Lineage (NCBI taxonomy): Eukaryota > Metazoa > Chordata > Mammalia > Carnivora > Ursidae > Ursus > Ursus maritimus. The sequence continues at coordinate 58,671,285 of NW_024424119.1, forward strand.
CGAGGCCTGGGCGGCCACCCGGCCCCTCCCGCCGCAGACCACGTGGTGTGTGAGGAGGAGTGCAAGTACGCCATGCTGGCCCTCAACTGCATCTGTCCCGCCACGTCCACGCTTATCACGCTGCTGGTGCACACGTCCCGTGGCCAGTGAGTGCGGGGGGTGGGGCAGGGAGCGGCCAGGGTGGTGCCGGGAGAGCCCTGGGTTTGGGGGAGAAGGTGCGTCTGATTCGCCGCAACCGGGCTGGGGGGACCCGCACAGCGCTGGAGGCTGTCTTTTCTCCTGGAGACCAGGCCGGGGGCCCCCAGGTGCAGGTCCTCGGCGCTCAGCAAGGCCCGGGCAGGGACCGGCAGGGGTCGAGAGCCCGCAGGCCACCTCGAGGCTCACGCAGGCCGCCCACCCGGCGTCCCCTCTGTGACGCCAAGGCCGCCTGTGCAGGGAAGGCCAGGAATCCCCGGAGCAGTGGCAGCGCATGTACGGCCGCTGCTCGGGCAACGAGGTGTACCACGCGGCGCATGGGGACAGCAAGTTCTTCCGCGAGTACGAGGGGCAAGAGCCACCTACGCCGCCCACGCCGCACAAAAAGTACGCCGCGCCCGGCGGGGAGGGCGGGGCTGGGACGGTCTGCTTCAGCTATGGCCGCCAACAGCCCCTGAGGCCGCGCTCGCGCAGGCACGGCGTGGTGCTCTCATCGGGCTGAAGCGGGGGACTTACAAGAGCATCCTGCTGAACCCGTCTCGGCACAGCCTGGCGGCCTGACACCTGCTTCACATCAACGTCACCATGAGGAGAACTCCGCCTTCACTCGTCAAGCAGGAGGAGAAGCAGGAGAAGAAGGGCTTCTCGGGGCAGGGTCTGCACGACGGGTCCTCCCGCCTGCCCATGCACACAGCATCGTGGCTCCGTGGGTGAGGCGGCACGGGCGCCCTGCGCTCTGGTCCCCATCTGTCCTCATTCCTTCCTGCAGCGCCTCAGGCACTGGTGTCTGGTGCCTGGGGAGGTCCCTGCGCTAAACTTGGCCTGCTATCCGGCAACCAGCCGCCCCGGGAGAGCCTGGGAGGAGCCGCCACGAGGTCAGCTGCTCTGTTCCAGGACAGTGGCCATGGACCTCCAGAACACAGAGGCCTGCCGGCACAGAGTGGCGGGGCAGCGGGGCGGCAAGTCAGCGCTGCCCACAGAGAACGGCTCGGCAGCCGGCGGCCCAGCACGCACCCGGCCCTGAGCTGGCGGATGCTCAGCCCTGGGCGTTCTGCTACCTGGCTGAGTGACCTGGGCCGGAGGACGCAGACGCCGTCGGACGATGAGGGGCTGTCTGTGGTGGAGTGAGTGCCGTGTGCCAGGACAAAAGCTTTCAATGGCGGGTGGGGGGGACAGAGACAGGCCTGTGGGCTGTGGCCAGCGCGTGGGGAGGGAAATATCCCTCAGCCACGTGAGACCGTGTTCGGCAAATGGAATCTTCTGGGGACTCCGCACAGATGTGAAAGCTGCCTGCCCCCGTCTCCCCTCCGTCTCGCACCCTGGGTCGCACATGGGCACCGGCCTGCTCAGCAGGGCTGGCGGTCCTCTGAGCGTTGTCTGTGGAGGTCACAGACAGGGGAGCCCTTTACGAGGCACCATCCAGCCCTGGAGACCCCTGGCCATCTGGAGCCCTCCTCCTGCCCTGGCCTGTGTCTGGCCACTTGGCCTTGGCTGGGACATACAGGCGGCCCCCTGATACCAACACCATGGCCAGGTGCCCGGGCTCCCCCAGCGAGGCTGTGGTCACTGCCCCCTCTGCTCCCGGCCTCCGTATGGCTCCCAGATGAAGCAGATGGGCCTTAAAGCGGGACTGGTCTGAGATCCAGGGGGCTGCCCGGGGCTGCTGGACACCCGGGGCAGGGGGTGTGGCTGGCCGCTGAGGCCGTGTCCCTTAAGCCAACTGGAGACAGAGCAGAAGGCCGTCCGCTTCCCGCGCTGCTGCTTGGGCCGGGCTGTGGCCGCCCCCGTGTGGGGTGCCCTGGGTGCTGCTGGGGAGACCAGCCCAGCCCCGAGCAGCCAGCAGAGAGGGGCCGAGGGCCGGGGTCTGCCCACTGGCTGGGGTGCTGGGGGCTTCAGGGAGGACGCGACCCTGGGGCTATGGCCGTGATTCCAGGCCCCGTGTAAGCTCGTGTGTGTGTCCACATGTGTGTAGTGCGTGTGTGTGCGTGATGCGTGATTCTCACCTCAGAGCCCTCCTTCCGCCACACTCAGTCCGCGGGGTCTGGCGCCTCCGTGTGGCCGCCAGGGGAACAGCCCTGCGGCGCTCTGGGGCCCGGGACCAGGGCTGGGTGGGGGGCAGGCGGGCTGGGTGGGGGGCAGGCGGGCTGGGGCGGAGCTGCAGGGGCCCAGCAGGGCCCCCAGGCCTCGCGGACAGGCGGGCTCCTGTCTCCCACGCCAGGTACGTGAAGGGCTACCCGCCCAACTCGCCCTACATCGGCAGCTCCCCCACCCTGTGCCACCTTCTGCCTGTGAAGGCCCCGTTCTGCTGCCTGCGGCTGGACAAGGTGGGTGGCGCCCCTGCGCGCTGCGTGACTTGCGTTTCGAGGTAACTGCAAGTTTCTGGAAAAGCTAAAAGAAAGAAATCCTGGGCCTTTGCCCAGACTCACTGCATTTGCTCTCGTCCTCCGTAGACGTGCGTCCGTTTCAGAGGCGCGTTTTTCCCAGACCACCTGACAGCAGGTGGAGCCCCCTTCCCCACACCCCTGCCTGCTTCACGGGAGCAAGGACGCACTCAGCTCCCCGTCCGGTCCACCGGCCGCTCAGAGCGCGCCCCTTGTCCCGCAGCCCTCAGTGCCCTGCACACAGCGGGTTCCCCGTCAGGACAGGTCCACGCCGCACACTGCACGTAGCTGTCCCATCCCTGTCTTGCTCGGCTCTCGGCCCTGGCATCTGGAGGCGTGGACGGTGCTTCGGTGGCTGGGGGGGGGGCATGAGCTCACTCGTGAGAAGACTCCACATGTGCGCCTGGGGCCCGATCTCCGAATGTGACACGTATACTTGGAGGCACGCGACATCCGTGTGCCACATCCCTTGGGGTGCTCATGTGGGTCACGTGGCACACGTGGCTCACCCAGGTTCCTCCGTTTTTGCCTTTGTGGTTAGTGAGTCTTTTGTGGGGAGATGTGGTGGGAGAGCTGGGGGTCTCGTCCCAGATTACTTTTGTTTCGGTTTGTTGGTGTCCTGCCGTGAGGAAGCACGTTTCCCTCTGCATCTGCCCGTTCACACGTAGGCTCAGATTCCTCTTTGGTTCAGGGCTTATAACCACTCTTACTCCTGTGGTATTGCCATTCGTGGCCGATCGTTACCGATTTTGAGGCTCGGACTTTCCCGTCTGGCAAGGGGAAGCCCTTCAGGCTGGCTGGGGCGGGCCGTGTCCCTGTCGTCCCTGGAACACTTCTACGGCGCCCCGCCCCGTCGTGCACCTGCCCTGCTCCAGTCCAGGAACCATTTCTGCAGGGAGCCCTGCTGCTCTCTCGGTGCAACATGGTGTTGAAGACACCACGTTCTGGGCATGGGGTGCGCTCACGGCTCCTGGGGTGTCACTGCATCTGGGCCTTAGCGGACAGAGCTGGAACACACACGCACACGCACACACACACATACGACACGCATGGCACGGATCTCCTTTCTGCATCTGCTAAGACACAGGCTCGCACGGCACCTCCCTCCCCTCCCTGACGTGGCCGTCCCCCACCGCAGCCCCCGCTCGCCACTCTGCCCCGCGGCGGTCTGACGTGGAGCCGCCGAATGCGGGGTGGACAGGTCTGCTGGGGCCTGTGGTTCCTATGGGGCTGCCGCAGGCCGTGAAGGGACCAGGGCCAGCAACTGGCGACCACATGCCTGCGGGCGCCCTTCAGTGAGGGGCCCCCGGGGAGCCAGCGTCGCCACGGTGGCCAACATCGTGTGAAAGTCAATAAAGGGAAACCCCACGGAGACGGGGGAGCTCCTCCCACCCGCCATCAAGCCGCAGACCTCGCTGGAGGAGACTGGCCAGTCAGCGGCAGCCAGTGGGAGGCCAGCACACCGCCCGGTGGACCTTAGTTTAGAAGAGCCCCTCCCGACTCATCCCTTGTCCGAACTGGCCCCGCTTGCTCCCATCGTAATCTTCTTCTTGCCGGCGAGCCCAGTTTCTTGGCTGGTAGAATAGCTGGCGGTTCCACTTCCAAGGTTAACGGCGACCCCCGGCTCTCGGCAGGGCTGCAAGCACAACAGCTACGAAGACGCCTGCTCACGGCTTCAAGAACAGACTGATCATCGTCTCGGCGGAGACGGCGGCAACGGGCTGTACACTTCATCGCTCCCTGCGTCGCCTTACTACCGGTGATCTCCGCAAGGAGCTCAACCCCCATCGTGCTGCTGCTTGACAACAGGTGAGGCCCCCGTCGCACACCCCCGGCCTCTTCGCCTGCTCTGTGCCCAGGCTCCTGGTCCTGGGAGCACTCCTACTCCTTCTTCCCTCTCTCACGGTTTCTCCTGTTCCCCACACTGTGACTGACAGCTGGCCCCAGCACCTCAACCGCCAGAGCCCAGGGTCCCACCTGGCGAGCCCCCACCCCCAGAGCCAGGGTCCCACCTGGGCGAGCCCTCCCACCCCCAGAGCCCAGGTCCCACCTGCAGCCCCCACCACCCCCAGAGCCCAGGGTCCCACCTGGCGAGCCCCCACCCCCAGAGCCCAGGGTCCCACCTGCGAGCCCTCCCCAATTCCCAGAGCCCAGGGTCCCACCTGGAGAGCTCCCCACCACCCCCAGAGCCCATAGTAGGGTCCCACCTGGGCGAGCCCCCACCACCCCCAGAGCCCAGGGTCCCACCTGGGCGAGCCCCCACCGCCCTCAGAGCCCAGGGTCTCACTTGGTCAAGCCCCCCTCGTCAGGCCATGGTTCTCCCTCAGGCAAAATAAAGAACCGCCCCATGGGTCTCTAAAGGCCACCCGGGTCTGATGTGCCACGGTCCTGGGGGACCCCTGCTCCACCCAGCCCTGCTCACCCAGGGCAGGGCCCAAGCTGGGCACAGGGGGCGAGTGGCAGAGCAGGACGGGCACCCCCAGGACCTGCTCTCCCCACAGGCCGGACCACCACTTCCTGGAGGCCATCTGCTGCTTCCCCATGGTCTACTACATGGAGGGCTCCGTGGACAAGTAAGGGGCCGGGCCGCCTCGCCTTCTCCCCACCGAGCCCACGGCGGCTTAGCAGAAGGCCCCTCCCCGCCCCGCCCCTCCTCCAGAGTCTCTCTCTCCCCGAGCGTGGGGAGGCCAGGAGGTCGGGGGGAGGGCAAGGTGCACCCAGAGGGAGCTCCCGGGACCCCCGAGCTGGCCGTCGGCGACCCCTGCACCCGCTTGCCGCCCGCAGCCTGGACAGCTTGCTGCAGTGCGGCATCATCTACGCGGACAACCTGGTCGTGGTGGACAAGGAGAGCACGATGAGTGCGGAGGAGGACTACATGGCAGACGCCAAGACCATCGTCAACGTGCAGACCATGTTCCGGTGAGCCAGGGGCTCGCACCCAGGGCAGACGCAGCAGGACCAGGCTGGGTCCCAAGCAGCCCCCCAGCCATCGGGGAGCCCACCCACCCTGAGCCCCCTGACATCCACGACCAGGGCACCCTGCCCCAAGCACCCCCAATATCTGTGACCATGGGACCCCACCCTGAGCCCCCTAATCCATTACCAGGGGACCCGCCCTGAGCCCTTCCTCCCCCATCCGTGATCGGGGGATCCTGCCCTGAGCCCCCGCTGCCCCGTCCGTGATCGGGGGACCCGCCCTGAGCCCCCGCTGCCCCGTCCGTGATCGGGGGACCCGCCCTGAGCCCCCGCTGCCCCGTCCGTGATCGGGGACCGCCCCTGAACGCTGCCCCGTCGTGATCAGGGGACCCGCCCCTGAGCCCCGCTGCCCGTCGATGGACCCCCTGAGCCCCCCCGCTGCCCCGTCCGTGATCGGGGGACCCGCCCTGAGCCCCCGCTGCCCTGCAGGCTCTTCCCCAGCTTGAGCATCACCACGGAGCTCACCCACCCTTCCAACATGCGGTTCATGCAGTTCCGTGCAAAGGACAGCTACTCTCTGGCTCTTTCCAAGCTGGAAAAGGTGAGCAGTTGCACCCGACCTCCCCCTGCCCGACGTGCCGAGCTGTCAGGGTCCGGAGCTTGAAGGGAATGGGCCAGGGGGCTCTTGAGGCTCAGGGGCCACGGGAGGCCAAGGCGCCTGCTCCCCTCTGGCCAGAGGGGGTCGGAGATGGGGACTCAGGTCCCGCATGAGGCTCCTATGTCACCCGGAGCCTTTAGGGGCACTGGCCAGGAAGGCAGGCACGGTCCCTGATGGCCGAGGTCAGGCCTGGCCGTGCCTGGGCGGAGCTGCACACCGTGTCCATAAATACCAGCTTCGGGGACACTAACTACCGCTTCCGCGCCTCAGGCGTTGTGCTAAACCTGAATCGTGACCCGTCTCTCAACCTTCTGGTGGAGTTTCTGAGACTGGGATTGGGCAGGGGAGGGAGATCGCTTGGGGTCACACAGTGAAGGGGGTGCAGGTGGGGATCCACCATTGGGTCCTGGGGCTCCAGGAAGGGGCGTCTGCTGGCATTGGTGCGGAGCTCGGAGGCATAAGGGACCGGGGACACGGGCCCTGGTGGCGTCGCCCTGCTCAGGCCACTGGCACCACTCCACGCGCGGGCGGGCGTGTGCTGGGCGAGAAGCGGGACCGGGAGCGGGTGAGCTGCCGAGAAAAAGGGCTAGCGGCAGCAAGCACTTCCTGTGAGCCCGTGCCCCTGGGCCTGGGCGGCCCGGCCTCCCGGGGAGCAGGCGGCAGCCTCAGTGGCATCGGGCGCTGACCCTGGAGCTGCCGTGCACCCAAACCAGAGCAGACCATCCTGGGAGGCAGAGGGGACAAGCGCGGGAGCTTCGCGCCCTGGCGGGGCGGGGTGTGGAGGTGCGTCCGCCCAGCGGGGGTCAAAAGAAGGCAGTGGGGATCCTGGCGCTCCACTTTGCCAGAGGGACAAGTAGAGAAGCCGGACAGGTGGCCTCCAGGCCCTCGGAGACAGAGGAGCTCCTGCGGCGCAGCGGCTCAGAGGGCGTCGGGCACCCGGCCCGGCCCACTCCCTGCAGGGTTCTGCCCGGCCCTTTGACCCGGGCAGCAGCCTGGACTGGCGTCCTTCCTCGGAATGACTGGAGCATGACTGGAGCGCGCCGGGTTCGAGTCCAAGCGCTGGGCTGCTGCTCGGACGTGGCAGGAGTCTGAAGTCTGGGAATCTTCAAGCGGCTGATTGACCTCACTCCAGCTTCCCGCGGACACGCAGTCCTCAGCGGCCTCCGCGCCGCCTGTTGGAAGGAGCGGGCTTCGGCAGGCCGCGCTCCCGCTCCCCGCCTTCTGTGGCCGACGTCCCCCGAGGACCCCCTTACTGTGCAGCGTCACTTCCTGTAGCAGGCGCACCCGCCGCCCAGCTCAGGACAGTGAACCTGACGTGTGGCTCCGTGGTCGGGGCCCGCACCCAGAGGGAGGACGCCAGCGCGTGCAACCACAGGACGCGCTGCCTCAGGGCAGCTCGGGCTCAGGACAGACGTGGGCTGGGGCCCAGGCGGGGCCCGGGCAGCGGAAGGGAGGAGCCGGCAAACTGTGGGAGTGCACCCGCCCTCAGAGATGCTCAGGCCAACATCCGCCCCCGCGAGTCCCGGGCTTGGAGGCCCGCGGGGGCCTTGTCTTCTGACTTGCCCTGGGGTCCCCCCGTGGAGTCACACCACCCAGGCACGCCCTGGCTCCCGGCCGAAGCGGACAGATGGCCCAGCCACGACGTCCCACAGGAGCAGCTGGGCTCATTCCCTGAAAGAATTAATGGCAGTTTATTTTTGCAAGCATCAATGTGTTTCACCTCAAGGAACATTGAGATGATGAACACGTGTTTTGAAATGGTGACCAGTTGCCATGGCATCCGCCCGACCACAGAGCCGTGTAAGAGAGAGGACCCGGCAGGGATGGCCGGGAAGGTGGGACCTCGCTGTGCAGACCCCCACCGTGTTCTGGCACCACTTGTCCCCCGCAGGGCCTGCCCGTCAGTCCGGCCTCCCGCCCAGGCTCTGCCCCGGCAGGAGGGCTCACGCACACCTATTCCCGAGCCTACGCCGTCACCGGCGCGCTGGGAGCTCTGTGAACAAAGCCCTCCCGGATCCCTTCCAGCGCCAGGCACAGAATCTACAGGGTCTCCTGCAGCCAGCGTGGGCCGTGTTGGCGCGGGAGTCCTGTTAAAGCTGCCCAAGCGCCATGCCTCCCCCGCCCGTCCGCAGCCTCCGCAGTCCGCTTCCTCCTCGGTTCGCCCGGTGCTCAGGGAAGAGCGCCCTTTACGGGACTTCCTTGAGGTCCACCGCGCTACCGGAGACCCGCGCGCAGACGCGCCCCACCCCGGGCTGAGTCACGGAGCAGCGCAGCGTGTGCCGCATCCGGACACGTCTCAGTTCACGGGCCAGGCGCCGCCGCCAAAACCCGCCTCACGGCCCGGCGATGCCACACCCTGCACCCTCGCGGGCGAAGGAGCACCAGGTGGCCCGGCCTTCTGTGTCCTTTGTCTGCCTTCTGCCTTTGAAGCAAGTCTGGTCCCACCGAGAGGAGCCTCCCAGCCAGTCAGTAGCAGACGAACCAGGCGCTGAGGACAATGGCCCGAGACGTCACATCCGACTCACAGGGCCGGACGGTCACGCGGTGCACAGAGTCAAGGGACCATGTAGACCCGGAGAGGGTCCCGCAGGGTGGCCAACATCCTCACCGGGGACCTGCCAGCAGGGAGGCGGAGGGTCAGAAGGAGTCCGGCGTGCGCTGCTGGCAGCCAGGGGCAGGGAGTGAGCCAGGGCGGAGGGCGTGGTCAGCTTCTACACAAACAAAACAGGAAGAAAGGACTGCCTTGCACCGCCAGAAGGAGCGCGGCCGGCCTTGATCCCACCCGTGAAATCCGTTGGACTTCCCGGAGTGCGGAGCCTTGCGAGGTGGGGCTGTGTTCCGCTGCAGGGCTGTGGTGACTTATTCCTGCAGCACACGAGGGAAACTCCCCGGAGATCCCTGGAGCTGGTGCTCACGGAGCACCGTGCGCCTCCCGGGAACAGGGAGGCCCAGGGGACAGCACAGCGTTGCCATGGCTTCATGTCCCGGGCTCCACACCATCCGTCGACTTTCACTTAAAACACAAGCTCAGGGGATAAAACCACTGGGATGTTCGAATTTTTGGGATGGCGGAAGCGAAACGCGGTGAACAAGCATGGGGTGCCACGGGCTGTCACGGGGTCCACGCCGGGTGCCCGCAAGGACTGTGCGGTCCCACGCCCGGCGAGAGGGCAGGGCCCATTCCTGAACTCTGAGCTCGGAGTCGTCTGCAGGCGAGGACTGAGCCGGAGTGCTGAAGACGGCCGGGCCGGCCGTCGGCTGGTGCTGCGCACGCCCTGCACAGCGTGAAAAGACCCGCCCGCGGCCTTGGCGCTCCTGCCTGAGTCCCGCTTTCACCACCCAGAGGGAACTGGAGAGCATCCAGCAGCCGCTATAATTCCGCCTGCCGTTTGCCGCGGCCCACGCGTCTTCAACATCAGCATGTTGGACACGCTACTCCTACCAGGTCAGCGGGGGCGGCGAGGCGGGACGCAGTGGGGAGCCCCGATCTCCTCCCCTCCCAGCGACAGCCGGTTTCTGGTGTCCCTCCCTGGGTCCGCCCCTCGCGTCCCCCAAGCCGCCACTGTGCTGCCGGCAACACCTGAAACCGCTCTGGCAGCCTCACGGAGCCTCCGATCTCCCGAGGCCAGCGGGCTTTGGTGGAGAGCTGCGGGCGCCCGGCCCGGGCGTGTGAGGGGACCGGCGCTCATCCCCAGGTGCCCCCGCCTCACTCTGGCCTCCCTCTCTGGCCAGTCCTTACGTGAAGAGACTACATGAGATCCATGCCAGGCTTGCTGCTGGGCCTCGAACACACGCCAGGCTCCAGCTACCTGTGCGCCGTGGTGGCCAGGAGGCCGAGCGAGCACGCCCGTGTCGAGCTGTCGCGACCGGCCACGCTCAAGACGCCTTTCATCTAGATGAAAATCACGGAGGACCTGTGGATTCGCACATCTGACGTCTTCAGGCGCCTCTGCTCCTCAGCGCCAGATTCCATCATCTACAGGACTTAGTGCCACGTCGCTTCCGACCTGGGAGGTTGGCCAGGGTCTCGGAGGCTTAGCTCAGCGCCCGAGCAGCCCGCAGGCTGCCTGTGTAACTCGTGCCGCTGCCATGTTTCATTCACGGGCACCACGGGGCCTTTGCTGTCGGCCTCTCTGGGAGTCAGGTTGTGTGCTCCACACCGTGGTTGGGTGGCTGGGACCCAAGTGGAGGGGCGGGGAGCTCGAGATGAGGCTGTTTTGCCAACTAGAGCCACAGGGGGCAGCCTGCCACATGGGTCCCCCAGCCCTTGAGGGCTCAGGCAGGATCTGGGGCTGCGGCGGGAGCGGTCACCGAGCACCCAGGCTGCTGAGACACGCAGCCACACCTCAGAGCCCAGGTAGAGTGTGGCCCCTCCATCAACTGTGCTGACAGGTGCAGAGTCCCACCTGGGCTCCCCGCCCCAGGCCTGAGGTCACGAGGCCTGGGCATGGCAGGGTCAGGGAGTGTGTCCCTAGGATGGCTCAGCCATGGCACAGCTAGGAAGGCCCCCTGGGAACAGTTCTCCCGGCCCATGTGCTCTGTGCACGTCCGCTGCGGCCCCCTCTACTGGTCTGTGGCCCACGACCCTGCCCCCAGCCTCTTGGGAGTGCTGCCAGAGTGGGAGTCCCATGTCCCCCACTAGTGGGCACTCCCGTCTACCGCTGTCAAAGTCCCCCATCTCCGAGATGGGAGATTGAGGCTCCTTGAAGGGTGACGCCTAAGTGGCAAAATCAGAGTATAAGGAAGGGCTGGGGTAGAACCATTTGGGAACAGGCCCAGAGGTGGAAGGGCTGCCCTCGTCCCCCACCAAAAAGGCCAACGGACCTGGAGGCTGGCGGTTTGGGAGGGCTCAGGAGGAAGGCTTGGGGCTGGCACCACCCCGCGACCCGGCTGGAGGAGGAGGCCTCAGGCCCACACAGGCCCTGGGGTCCACACACTCCCATCACCCTCCCGCCTTGGCCCAGTCCCAGATCTCAGGTGGCGTGGAGGGGACTGCCAGGACACACGCAGGAAAGCAGGGGGGCCCTGGGGGGCGCACGAGGCGGGCACCAGCGGCGGCAGCAGCAGCACCCACCGGCCGTACCGACGGCTGGCGGGGAGTTCCCAGCCGAGCACCCGCTGCTGCGGCGCAAGAGCCTGCAGTGGGCCGCAGGCTGAGCCGCGAGAGCTCCAAGCCAGCGGGGAAAGCGCGGCCCGCCGAGTGGCCAGCCAGCAGCGAGCGGCTCAGCCTGTACCGGGCGCTCGGCGGCAGGAGCTCTCCGAGCTGGTCAAGAACCGCATGAAGCACTGGGGCTGCCACCACGCTACGGCCGGGCCGAGCAGCGCCGCCTGCCCACCACCCAGGGCCTCCGCTCTACCCGCCACGCAGGCCCGTTGGAGCCCCTCTGGAGCGAGGATCCCAGAACTGGCGGGCCCCGCAGAAAGGGGCTCCACCCTCTCCAGCGCTCTGAGACTCAGTTCCCCACCTGTAAACAGCATGATTGAGCTGACTGAGCCCAGCGTGTGGATGTCACGGGGCAGTAGCCAAGGGCAGAGCGAGCGAGGCAGAACTCCCAAAAGCCAAGGACACAGTCCTCGCGTGGGGACAAGATCAAGCGCAGGGGATGCATCGTGTGAAGCAGAATGTGGCGAGAGACACACAGCCCTGGCCTTCCCAGCAGCCAGGCGTGCGGGAGCACGTCGGGGGCAGCTGGACCCAGGGGCCGTAAGCCCGAGCGCTCTCCTGTGATCACCCGTTTCTACTGCTTTTCGTGGCTGCGCCCCAGACCTGGGCACTTCCCTTTACTCCCTGGGGCTTATTCTGGGGAAAAGCTCATGGCCTTGACAAGGGCAGACCTGGGGAAGTGACGGCTCTTTCCTCACGGCTCTGGAGGTGCTGCCTCTGTCTGCGGGGCTGAAGAGGCCGCGGGCTCCCGGCGCGACCGTCTGCCCACAACCGGCACTGGAGTCGCAGCCTCTAGGCGGGTCAGTTCCGTCTCAGGGACTCTGCCTGTGACTTGGGCTTAGCTGTCCCAGGCACAGGGCTCTCCCCACCGCTTCCTGCCATGCTGCACCTGGCTCAGAGGGCCTAAGGCGCCCCCACCTCAGGTGGGGACCAGGCGTCCAGTCTGGGGCCCGACCGCCCCACCATGCCGAGGCTGCAGGGTTCACCTCACGCCCTCCGTGTCCCTGCCCCTCGGCGGCGTGCATCGGCCGCCACCACAGGGAGCGGCAGCCAGATCCCAGCCTGCCCGACCTCAGGACCTTTTTCTGCCCGCGATTTCCACTCAGCCTCACCCCACCCTCCCAGAGCTTGGCGGCAGAGAAAAGAAGGCCCACGCTGCTGGTGACAGACTTACTTCCCAGGTGGCTGGTGCTGGCCCTGCCAGTGTCCCCAGTGCACGGCCTGCCGCTTGCAGCTGGCTGCCGCCCGCTGTGCGGCAGCCCTTGCCTTCTTGCTGACCTACTACTCCTCTCTGTTTCTGTCTGTCCCTCTTCTCTGTGTTCCGTGAGATGTAGCAAATTTAACAGCCAGTGATGTCCAGCAGATCGGAGTAAACCTGGGATATTTGCAAGGTAATTCTGCTCCGGACTTCGGCTGCCACACGAGGGGGCATGCCAGCCGTGGTCAAAATGAGGGCATGGGGAGCCCTTCCCCAATAGCAGGCAGGACTGGGACGGTAGACAGGAGGAGACCCTGCAGGCGCAGGGGCTCCGTGTGTTCCCCCAGGTATGCCCCCATGTGAGCCCGGACACCCTCACCTCACATAGTGGGAGGGGCCAGGACTGACCGGGAAGGCGTGTAGAGTGCATTCGCGACGCAGCCCAGCCACCGCACAGCTCTCGGGGCTCCCAGTCCTGCTCCGCATTGTTCTAGAGATAAACCCCGCGATCTGGGTGTCTGCCCTGACGCCACTGCTGGCGCCATGCGGCCTGCAGCTGACCGAAGAGATGCCGGGGACTGAGCCCACCCAGCTCAGGGCAAAGCATCAGACGGATGGTTGAGGCCTGGCTTGCATGCACCCATGCACACACACACACACACACAGTGGAGCCTGGTGAGGCCTGGGCGGCTGAGGGGAACTGGGGTAGGTGCCCTGGGCCTTTGTGGGCCGCGTGAGTCAGAGGCGGACAGCAGGAGCTTCAAGAGGGGGTCTCCTCTCCAGCTGAGACAAAGCCTGTCCGTACTCCTTTCTCATTCGGGGCTAGGATTTCTTCAAGCAGATGCCCCACAGCCACAGATCTGCCCTGAGACCCCCAGCAGAGTCAGAGCAAGCATTCAGGCCACAGGTCCTGCTGCAGGACCTCCTGGGGCTCCTCGAGGCCTAGAAGCTCAGAGCTCACACGCCCGGGCGCCCAGGGCAGCCCCCATCCAGGAGCTGACCCAGAGGGGAGAACGATTCTCCTGAGCCGGGGAGGCCGTCACCAGGGCAGGCCAGGCCCCAGGTGAACCTCGGGGGCTCTGGTGCGAGGGGTGCTGTTGGGGGGCTGGCCCGTCGGGGCCATTACCGGCTGTAAGGCCTCTCTGGGTTCTTAAGCTTTTTCGCTTAACCTGAAAGCCGGGATTGCGTTCACGAAAGACCCATGGGGCTAGAACACAGATCCAAGTCCGGCAGCTTCCGCGAACTGGGGTGGCACGCGTCGCCCCCTCCCTGCGCCCAGCCGCACCCTTGCTTCCCGCTGGGCTGCTGGCGCGGCGGAGCATTTTCAGATTGTGGCGCAGGTGCGGATGGGGCTCTGGGAGGGAAGCCGTCGCCAGGCCCCGGGAGGAGATCACCATCCGCAGGCAGCCCCTGAAGCTTGCGGTCACCTTCACCTGCTCGCGTGCCCTTGGTGGCTCGAGGCTGAGGTCGGGTGGGGGGCTGGGGGAGGAATGAGTGCAGACCCAGGGCATGGGGCAGGGGGGAGGGTGAAGCCACCTGATGCCAGAGGTCCTGGGAAGGCCTGGATAGTAGAGGTGCAGGGATGGGGGCTGAGGTCAGGTGACACCTCCCTTCGGTCATTTGCCAGGAGAGCCATTGTCAGCCCCTCCCCATCCCAGAGTGCAGTGGTGGCTAAAGCTGGCTTTATCACAGAGCAGAGTCGCCGACTCATGACAAGCACCCCAGGCCCTGGCTGGCTGGGGCCCACCCCCACCTGCCCACCTGCAGCCCAACACCCAGGCACTAAAAGCTAGGCCTGGCTCAAAGTCCAGTCCCAAGCCCCGCTGGCTCAGGAAGACCCTGATGCGTCCAGCTCAGGGGGCAGAGGTGGGGGCCCAGGCTGGGTGGGGAGGAGCCCCCGCGAGGCAAGTGTCAGCAAGTGGTGGGTGCCTGGCTGCCCAGCCACGCGGAGGGTAGGCGCGTGTGCCCTGGGGGGAACTGGCTGCTGGCTCCGGCCCCAGCCTCAGCCCCATGCTCTGTGCCCGACCCAGCGTATCTCTCAGTATGGCCGCTCGGCGTGCCTGCGATTGAGGGGGGTCACATGCCCACCTCCTTCTCCACCACCCAGCTTCCCGTATGCTCCATGAGGCCCACCCAGAGACACTGCGCAGGGCTCGGGGCCTAGGAGGTGCGCCTCCTGCAAGACCACCAATGGAGCCCCTGCCCGGTGGCTGGCAGCTGCTAAAGAGAGGGCCCAACATGGTTATTAGGAGAGAGAGCAGAAAGAGCCACGGTCACCAGGCAGCCATTCGGGGAGTGGACACAGAGACGGCACCAAGGGACCGCCCAGGGTCTGCTCGTGTCTGCCAGTCCCCCAGAGGGCCCAGCCTGGCCTGCCCCCGCCTGCCGCCCAGGGAAGCTGCTGTGCCCGGCCCCTCACTGCAGGCGGGTTCAGCCAGGCCGCTTTCGGCCCCAGCCTCGCCAGACAGCTGTGGCTGCTTCTCCCTTTGCAGAGTCCCTTTCTCGGCAGCCTGGCCAGTACAGTGCTACTTTTTATTTAGGGGATAGGTGCAGGGAAGAGTGACGGAGCTGGGGCACAGGCCACCAGGGCTAGGCTCCTCTGGGGCCACCCTTGATAGCCGCCCGGGTCAGAAGAAAGGAGTGTGTACAGGACCTTACATGGGTGGCTTGAGTCATGAGCCATTAGTTGCTCTGCTAGCGTTTAGGCCTCTGCCAGCCGCGCGATGACCCGCAGGACATGTGATGGGACCACAGCTTCTCCAGGAGCAGTTTCTCCCCTCTGCGGGCTGTGTCCCCACAGCCAGCCATGCACCAGAGACCAGGCTGTCCGTGGAAACCCGAGAGAGGATTCCTCCTCTGGGAAGGGGGCTGGGGGGCCTGGGGGCCTGTGGGCTGAGCATACCATGGAGCAGGTTGTGGGCAACAGGACATATGTCAAAGCAGAGGCGGGCGGGGAGGCCGGCCCGGAGAGTGGGGGGCAGGGAGGCAGGGGCAGGGAGGGCTGGGGACAAGGAGGTGATGATGCTTGAGAGCATAAGGGCTTTCTTGAGACATGGGTGTGCCCAAGGCCACCATTGGAGGTGCTGACTGCTTGGGGTGTGGTGGCGACCCTGCCGTGCCGGGCCACGGCAGGAGACCCGTCGAGGCAGGGCCAGCCCTGCGGTGTTCAGCGGGACGTCTGGAAGGCTGAGAGAGATCCTGAGGGCTGGGCAGAGCCCCGGCTCGTCCGGCGCAGCAGAGCCCAGGAAGGCGGCGGCTGAGCGGCCCGCCACGGGCCCGTCTCCTTTGCAGAGCGAGATGAACGCGCGACCAGCAGAACACGTTATCCACGTCCTCATCAACCCCCGCCCTGACACGAGGCTGGAACCAACGACGCCGCCGATGTAGTACGTCCACAGCGGAAGCAGGCCGCGCGCCCCACGCCCGAGCACCGGCCTGGGGCGGAGGGCAGTGTCCAGGAGCTGTCACGCCCCGCAGTACCTCGTCGCTCCGACCCCTGGCCCACGTGGCCCGGCAGCGCGCAGGCAGAAGAGCAGCTGCAGCACAGGCTGGCCTCCTGCAACCCGAGACTGCGCGACGAGACGCAGCTCTGAGAGCCAGGCCTGCGCAAAGGGCCGGCCGCCGGACCACGGGCCTCACGTCGGCATGCACATTGCACTGCATGAGCACGAGGACCCCGCCGCGCCTGCGGGACCCTGCCACGCCCGGCAGCCCCGCTGCACCACGTGGGCCTGGCCCACCCGGACGGCAGCCCTCACCGCGGCTGAGGGAAGCGTGCCCCGGACTTGCCTGCCAGGAGGCGGCAGCCGGCGGGGAGGCCTTTTTAACCTGTTTGGAAACCTGTAGTCCAGCGTCCCTACACAATGTACACTTAGCTTCGGCGAGCCCGAGTCTGGCTGAGGCGGACGGAGGACCGTGTGGGCCACGGCTGCTGCAGGGGAGGCAGGGGTGCATGGGGCCCGAGGAGGCCGAGCCCCGACAGCCGTACACTCAGACACACAGCTCACGTGGAAGCGTGTTTCCACGGCCGTGTACCGATACCGCTCACACGGGGCTGTGGCAGCCACACGGTGAGAGTCTGGCCCAGAGTCGGGCCCTGAGGAACTCCCCTGCTGGCCAGCGCTGCCAGCAGCACCCTGCGGCGGACAGGAGAGGAGCCGTAAACACAAAGGAAGTCAGCTGCCTGGCCTGGAGCCCCCACCCTGAGGCTGGGCCTGCTCGGAGTGCGTGGAGGCGGAGCTGCCTCGGAACCCCCGGGGGATCTGGAGCATACAAGGAGGTTTCTGCGACCGAGGACTACCATGGCCAAGAGCAGGGCGTCCGCCCCCTCAGTGACATGTGAGCGACTGGCCCCGTGTCTGTAGGCGTCGGGCAGGAGGCTGGAGTGCGTTTCCATGGGCGCTCGGCGCCCGTTAGCACCCGACCAGAAGCTGGCTCACCTGGGCTGCTGGCCCGGGTTCTCCCTCTGCAAGGGGAAGGACCAGCGGTGTGGCCATCCGTGACCCGCCCGCTGAGCTGCACTTTGACTGGCAGGTGTTGCAAGGCCAATGCTGGGACCTTCTAGTAAATGGATGCTTTCCTGCAAATATGCGGCTTGCTTATAAAGGCATTCCCTCCATGGCCTCGTGGTCAGAGCCTGGGCCCAGCCCCTCACCAGCCACCCAATTCCAGCAGTGAGACACGTGCTGTGACTCCCACCACCGGACCCACCGGCCCTGTCCGGGCGCTGCAGGCCTGGGCTCCCATGGGCATCTGCATGTAGCTGGGAAGCATGGCTGGCGGGGGCTCCTGGGCGAGGCACGAGGGACTGAGCCCTGCCAGGTCCGATGCACTTGTGTGCTGGGCTCCTGAGGCCAGCAGGTGTTGGGGGCAGGAGGAAATTGCAGGGCTGCCCCAGGGGGGCCTGCATCAGCCACAAAGCCACGAATCCCTTTGTTCATTTCGGAGGCGGGGCCCTCGTTACACCCAAGAGCCCCAAAGAAGCTGGGTGAAGGGAAGGGTCAGCAAGCCTCTAGACAGCGGCAGAGATGCCTACCCTGAAGGAGGGTGTGGCCCGGCCACCACGTCCAGCTCACCCCTACGCCCGGCTGCCGGGCCTCCTGCCCTGGGGGAACTTGCAAGCCCTTGGTGCAGCCACGGGGCGGGGCCGGTCGAGGAAGGGGCTGCTGAGTGGGTGGGGGTCCCAGGGCCCTGCACAGGGTCCTGCCAGTGACATCCCCACACCCATCACCCCAACAGCAGAGAAGGGGCCCTGCGGAGCTTGAGGGGAGAGGGACCCTCCCCCCACCACTGGGACCAGTGATGCTTGGGTGACAGGATGGGGCATGGGGATGCTGGGGCGACAGGGCTGGTGGCGTGAACACTGGGAGGGGCACCCCGGGACACGACGGCTTCTCCACGTTTCCTGGCAAGAATCTGAACTTACAGAAACTAGAAACTTCTGGTTCCTAATCTGACAGGACACTGCTCAGACAGGAGCCCCCAAGGTGCGGCGGGCGAGGAAGGCACCAGCCGGGAGTGGGGTGTGCCTGCAAAGTAGGCGGCAGAGGTGGCAGACACCACAAACTTCTGGGAAACAAC
>NW_024424119.1:58689386-58690241 GCF_017311325.1 Ursus maritimus
GGGCCTGTGGTTCCTATGGGGCTGCCGCAGGCCGTGAAGGGACCAGGGCCAGCAACTGGCGACCACATGCCTGCGGGCGCCCTTCAGTGAGGGGCCCCCGGGGAGCCAGCGTCGCCACGGTGGCCAACATCGTGTGAAAGTCAATAAAGGGAAACCCCACGGAGACGGGGGAGCTCCTCCCACCCGCCATCAAGCGCAGACCCCGCGGGAGGAGACTGGCCAGCCGCGGGGCAGCCAGTGGGAGGCCAGCACACCCGCCCCCGGTGGACCTTAGTTTAGAAGAGCCCCTCCCGACTCATCCCTTGTCCGAACTGGCCCCGGCTTGCTCCCGATCGTAATTCTCTCTTCTTGCCGGCGAGCCCAGTTTTGGCTGGTAGAATAGCTGGCGGTTCCACTTCCAAGGTTAACGGTCGACCCCGGCTCTCGGCAGGGCTGCAAGCACAACAGCTACGAAGACGCCAAGGCCTACGGCTTCAAGAACAGACTGATCATCGTCTCGGCGGAGACGGCGGGCAACGGGCTGTACAACTTCATCGTGCCCCTGCGCGCCTACTACCGACCCCGCAAGGAGCTCAACCCCATCGTGCTGCTGCTGGACAACAGGTGAGGCCCCGCTCGCAGACACCCCGGCTCCTCGCCTGCTCTGTGCCCAGGCCCCCGGTCCTCGGGAGCACCCTACCCTCTCTTCCTCTCTCACGGTTTCTCCTGTTCCCCACACTGTGACTGACAGCTGGCCCCAGCACCTCAACCGCCAGAGCCCAGGGTCCCACCTGGCGAGCCCCCACCCCCCAGAGCCCAGGGTCCCACCTGGGCGAGCCCCCTCCCACCCCCAGAGCCCAGGGTCCCACCTGGGCG
>NW_024424119.1:58691731-58712526 GCF_017311325.1 Ursus maritimus
TCCCGCATGAGGCTCCTATGTCACCCGGAGCCTTTAGGGGCACTGGCCAGAGGCAGACACGGTCCCCCTGATGGCCGGGTCCAGGCCTGGCCGTGCCTGGGGCGGAGCTGCCTGCCGTGTCCATAAATACCAGCTTCGGGGACACTAACTACCCACTTCCCGCGCCTCAGGCGTTATGCCCAAACCTGAATCGTGACCCGTCTCAACCTTCTGGTGGGTGCACACAAAGGACTGGGGGTCAGACAGGGGAGGAGATCGCTTGGGGTCACACAGTGAAGGGGTGCAGAGTGGGGATCCACCATTGGGTCCTGGGGGCTCCAGGAAGGGCGTCTGCTGGCATTGGTGCGGAGCTCCGGGGCATAGGGACCGGGGACACGGGCCCTGGTGACGTCGCCCCTGCTCAGGCCACTGGCAGCACCACTCCACGGCGAGGGGCGGGGCGTGTGCTGGGGCGGGGGCGAGACCGGGGAGCGGGTGAGCTGCCGAAAAGGAGGCTGGCGGCAGCAAGCACTTCCTGTGAGCCCCGTGCCCCTGGGCCTGGGCGGCCGGCCTCCCCAGGGAGCAGACGGCAGCCTCAGTGGCATCGGCGCTGACCCTGGAGCTGCCGTGCACCCAAGCCAGGCCGGGCCATCCACACCAGACAGAGGGGACAAACGCGGGAGCTTCGCCCTGGCCCCGGGGCGGGGGGGGGGTGTGGAAGTGCGTCCCGCCCAGCGGGGGGTCAAGAGGCCGGTGGGGATCCTGGCGCTCCGCTTGCCAGAGGGACAAGTAGAAGCCGGACAGGTGGCCTCCAGGCCCTCGGAGACAGAGGAGCTCCTGCTCGGCGCAGCGGCAGAGGGACGTCGGGCACCCGGCCCGGCCCTCCCTGCAGGGGGTTCTGCCGGCCCCTTTGACCCCGGGCAGCAGCCTGTGGACTGAGCGTCCTTCCTCGGAATGACTGGAGCATGACTGGAGCGCGCCGGGTTCCGAGTCCAAACGCTGGGGCTGCTGCTCGGACGTGAGCAGGAGTCTGGGGGTCTGGGAATCTTCCAAGCGGCTGGTCCCGGCCCTCACTCCAGCTTCCCCGCGGACACGCAGTCCCTCAGCGGCCTCCCGCGCCGCCTGTTGGAGGAGCCGGGCTTCGAGGCAGGCCGCGCTCCCGCTCCCCCGCCTTCTGTGGCCGACGTCCCCCGAGGACCCCCCTTACTGTGCAGCGTCACTTCCTGTAGCAGGCGCACCCGCCGCCCAGCTCAGGACAGTGAACCCTGACGTGTGGCTCCGTGGTCGGGGCCCGCACAGAAGGGAGGACGCCAGCGCGTGCAACCACAGGACGCTGCCTCAAGGAGCAGCTCGGGCTCCTCGGGACAGACGTGGGCTGGGGGCCCCAGGCGGGGCCCCGGGCGGCGGAGAGGGAGGGCCGGCAGAGCTGTGGGGTGCACCCGCCCTCAGAGATGCTCGGAGCCAGCGTCCCACCGCCCCCCGCGAGTCCCGGGCTTGGAGGCCACGGGGGCCTTGTCTTCTGACTTGCCCTGGGGTCCCCCGTGGGTCTCTGCCACCCAGGCACGCCCTGGCTCCCGACGGCTTGGACAGATGGCCCAGCCACGACGTCCCCCCACAGGAGCAGCTGGGCTCATTCCCTGAAAGAATTAATGGCAGTTTATTTTTATAAAAGCATGTGTGTTTTCCACCTCAAGGAACATTGAGATGATGAACACGTGTTTTGAAATGGTGACCCAAGTTGCCATGGCATCCGCCGGCCACAGAGCCGTGTAGAGAGAGGACCCGGCAGAAGGATGGCCGGGGAAGGTGGGACCTCGCTGTGCAGACCCCCCCACCGTGTTCTGGCTGCTTGTCCCCCCGCGGGGCTGCCCGTCCAGTCCGGCCTCCAGCCCAGGCTCTGCCGGCAGGAGGGACTCACGCACACCTATTCCCGAGCCTCGCCGTCACCGGCGCGCTGGGGCTCTGAACAAAGCCCTCGGGTCCTTCCAGCGCCAGGCACAGAATCTGCAGGGTCTCCTGCAGCCCGAGAACGTGGGCCCCGTGTTCGAAACGCCGGGGAGTCCTGTTAAAGCTGCCCAAGCGCCATGCCTCCCCCGCCGTCCGCAGCCTCCGCAGTCCGCTTCCTCCTCGGTTCGCCGGTGCCGCTCAGGGAAGGAAAGCGCCCTTTGCAAGGACTCGCGGGGTCCACCGCGCACCGGAGACCCGCACGCAGACGCGCCCACCGGGCTGGGGTCTGCGGAGCCGCGCAGCGTGTGCCGCATCCGGACACGTCTCAGTTCACCGGACGGGGCGCCGCCGCCAAAACCCGCCTCACGGCTTCGCGCCCCGATGCCCACACCCTGCCGCCCTCGGGCGGGAAAGGGCACCAGGTGGCCCCCGGGCCTTCTGTGTCCTTTGTCTGCCTTCTGCCTTTGAAGCAAGTCTGGTCCCGCGAGAAGGGGGCGCCTCCCAGCCGTCAGTAGCAGACGAACCAGGGCGCTGAGGACAATGGCCCCGAAGACGTCCACATCCGACTCACCAGGGCCCGGACGGAGTGCGGTGCACAGTCAAGGGACCATGTAGACCGGAGAGGGTCCCGCAGGGCCCAGCATCCTCACCGGGGACCTGCCAGCAGGGAGGCGGAGGGTCAGAGGTCAGCAGATGCGCTGCTAACTGTGGGGCAGGAGTGAGCCAGGAGCGGAGGGACGTGGTCAGCTTCCACAAACAAAACAGGAAGAAAGGACTGTCGCCTTGCGCCGCCAGAAGGAGCGCGGCCCGGCCGGAGCCTTGATCCCACCCCGTGAAATCCACGTTGGACTTCCGAGTGCGGAGCCTTGCGAGGGTGGGGCTGTGTTCCCGCTGCAGGGCTGTGGTGACTTATTCCTGCAGCTGCAGGAAACTTCCAGGTCCCTGGAGCTCGGTGCTCACGGAGCACCGTGCACGCCTCGGGGGAACAGGGAGGCAGGGACAGCACACGCGTTGCCATGGCTTCTGTGTCCCCGGGCTCCACCATCCCGTCCGACTTCACTTAAAAACACAAGCTCAAGGATAAAACCACTGAGATGTTCTCGAATTTTGGGATGGCGAGAGCGGCGCATTGAAGCAAGCATGGGGTGCCACGGGACTGTGCGGGTCCCACGCCCGGTGCCACGGGACTGTGCGGGTCCCACGCCCGGCTCGGGGGGGCAGACCCCCATTCCTGAGCTCTGGGCTCGAGTGCGTCTGGGCGGGGACACGAGCCAGGTGCTGGGGCCCGAGGCCGGCCGTCGGCTGGTGCTCGCACGCCCTGCACCGCGTGGGCCGCCGCGGCGCGCGCTCCTGCCTGAGTCCCGCTTTCCTGCAGAGGGAACGGGAGAACGGCTCCAACCTGGCCTTCATGTTCCGCCTGCCGTTTGCCGCCGGCCGCGTCTTCAGCATCAGCATGTTGGACACGCTGCTCTACCAGGTCAGCGGGGGCGGGGGGCGGGGGCGGGGGACGCAGTGGGAGCCCCAGTCTCCTCCCCACCTCCAGCCGACAGCCCGGTTCTGAGTGTCCCTCCCTGGGTCCGCCCCTCGCGTCCCCGGCCCTTTTCCTCCCAGGAAGGCACTGCCCTGGGCTCCGCTCCCGGCAGCCTCTGGGCCTCCGATCTCCGAGGCCAGCCGGGCTTCCCAGTGGGAGGCTGCGGGCGCCCGGCGGGCGTGTGAGGGGACCCGGCCTGTCCCCGGGTGCCCCCGCCTCACTGCGGCCTCCCTCTCTGGCCAGTCCTTCGTGAAGGACTACATGATCTCCATCACCAGGCTGCTGCTGGGCCTCGACACCACGCCAGGCTCTGGCTACCTGTGCGCCGTGAGTGACGGGGAGGCCGGGCGGGCACGCCGTGGTCGGGCTGTGTGCGGCCGGCCCCGCTCAGGGCCGCCGCTCGCTCTAGATGAAAATCACGGAGGAGGACCTGTGGATTCGCACATACGGCCGGCTCTTCCAGAAGCTCTGCTCCTCCAGCGCCGAGATTCCCATCGGCATCTACAGGACCCAGTGCCACGTCTTCTCGACCTCGGAGGTTCGGGCCAGGGTCTCCGGAGGACGCGCTCGCGCCCGAGCAGCCCGCAGGCTGCCTGTGTAACTCGTGCCGCTGCCATGTTTCATTCTGGGCACCCGGGCCTTTGCTGTCCGGCCTCTCTGGGGTCAGGTTCATGTGCCCTCCACACGTGGTTGGGTGGCTGGGACCCCCAAGTGGGGCCGGGGAGCTCGAGGATGAGGGGCCCTGTGCTGCCAGCTAGAGCCACAGGGGGCAGCCTGCCACATGGGTCCCCAGCCCTTGAGGGGCTCAGGCGGGATCTGGGGCTGCGGCGGGGGCGGAGTCACCCACAGGCACCCAGGCTGCCCCTGGTTTCCTTTGCAGCCCCACGACCTCAGAGCCCAGGTGAGTGGCCCTGTGGGCCTCCCATCAAGCTGTGCTGACGGGTGCAGAGTCCCACCTGAACTCCCCCGCCCCAGGCCTGGGGGTCACGGGGCCCTGGGCAATGGCAGGGTCAGGGAGTGTGTCCCTAGGATGGCTCAGCCATGGCACAGCTCCAGGAGGGCCCCTGGGGAACCAGGTTCCTCCGGCCCCATGTGCTCTGTGCACGTCCCGCTGCGGCCCCCTCCCTACTGGTCTGGCCCGACCCCATGCCCCCAGCCTCTTGGGGTGCTGCCCAGGTGGGAGTCCCATGTCCCCACTGAGCCACGGGCACTCCCGTCTACCGCACTGTCCGTCCCCGCTCTCCGAGATGGGGAGATTGAGGCTCGCGAAGGGGTGGCCTTCCGTGGCAAAATCAGAACAGGAAGGGCCCAGGTGGGAGCCATGGGAACAGGGCCCAGAGAGGTGGAAGGAGCTGCCCTCGTCCCCCCACCAAAGGCCAACGGACCTGGAGGCTGGCGGTTTGGGGCTCAGGAGGAAGGCTTGGGGCTGGCACCCCCCGGCCCCGGCTGGAGGAGGGAGGCACTCAGGCCCCTGGGCCCTGGGGTCCCCCTCCCCATCACCCTCCCGCCTTGGCCAGTCCCAGATCTCGGTGAGCGTGGAGGACTGCCAGGACACGCAGGAAACGAGGGGGCCCTGGGGCGCACGGGCGGGCACCGGCGGCGGCAGCAGCAGCACCCACGGCCGGCACGCGGCTGGCGGGGACCCAGCCGAGCACCCGCTGCTGCGGCGCAAGAGCCTGCAGTGGGCCCGCAAGCTGAGCCGCAAGGGCTCCAAGCCCGCGGGGAAGGCGGCGGCCGCCGAGTGGGCCAGCCAGCAGCGGCTCAGCCTGTACCGGCGCTCCGAGCGGCAGGAGCTCTCCGAGCTGGTCAAGAACCGCATGAAGCACCTGGGGCTGCCCACCACCGGCTACGGTAAGGGCCCGGGCAGCGCCGCCTGCCCCCACCACCCAGGGCCTCCGCTCTGCCCGCCACCCCCGCAAGGCCCGTTGGAGCCCCTCTGGAGCGAGGATCCCCCAGAACTGGCCCGGAGCCCCGCAGGGAGGGCTCACCCTCAGCGCTCTGGGGCCTCAGTTTCCCCACCTGTAAAACAAAGCACTAGATTGAGCTGACTGAGCCCAGCGTGTGGATGTCACGGGAGCCGTGGCCATGGGGCCGGGCGGGCGGGGCAGGGCTCCCCCAAAGCCAAGGACACAGTCCTCGCGTGGGGACAGATCAGAAACGCAGGGATGCATCGTGTGGAGAACGGGAATGTGGCGGGGGGAACCCACAGCCCCCTGGCCTTCCCAGCAGCCAGAGCGTACGGGGCACGTCGGGGGGCAGCTGGACCAGGGGCCACATCGAGCCCCGAGGCCGCTCCTGAGACAGTCACCCGTTTCTACTGCTTTGTGGCTGCGCCCCCAGACCTGGGCCGCCCCCTTCTCCCTGGGGCTTATTCTGGGGAAAAGCTCATGACCTTGACCAAGGGCAGACCTGGGGAAGTGACGCTCTTTCTCACACGGCTCTGGAGGTGCTGCCTCTGTCGTGGGGCTGAAGGGGAGCCCGGGCTCCCGGCCGCGACCCGTCTGCACCCACAACCGGCACTGGGTCAAGCCTCTGGCGGGTCGGGTTCCGTCTCAGGGACTCTGCCTGTGACTTGGGCTTGGCTGTCCCCCCGCGGGCACGGGCTCTCCCCACCCCGCTTCCTGCCATGCTGCCTGGCTCGAGGGCCCTAGCGCCCCCCCTCCAGGTGGGACCAGAGGCTCGAGTCTGGGGGCCAGCCACGCCCCCACCATGCCGAGGCTGCAGGGTTCACCTCTGCGCCCTCCGTGTCCCTGCCCCTCGGCGGCGTGCATCCGGCCCCATGCCAGGAGCGGCAGGTAGATCCCAGCCTGCCGACCTCAGAGCTGGCACCTGCCCCACGTTCCCTCAACCTCTGCACCCCCCCACCCTCCCCAGAGCTTGGCAGAGAAGGAGCCCACGCTGCTGGTGACAGACTTGCTTCCCAGATGGCTGGTGCTGGCCCCTGCCGGTCCCCGAGTGCACGGCCTGCCGCACGGCTGGCTGCCCCGCCCGCTGTGCCGGCCGACGCACGCTGCTTGCTGACCTCTCTCTCTCTCTGTTTCTGTCTGTCCCTCTTCCTGTGTGTTCCGTAGAGGATGTAGCAAATTTAACAGCCAGTGATGTCATGAATCGGGTAAACCTGGGATATTTGCAAGGTAATTCTGCTCCGGCGGACTTCGGCTGCCACACGAGGGGGCATGCCAACCGTGGTCGACGGGCCGCCCAGGGCCCGCCCCAGCCAGGCAGGCGGACAGGACAGTAGACAGGAGAGGGTCCCTGCAGGCAGGGGCTCCCGTGTTCCCAGGTCGCCCCCATGCGGGGCCCGGACACCCTCCTCCTGTGCGTGCGGAGGACGGGACTGACCCCGGGAAGGCGTGTGGTCTGTGCCGGCAGCCTGACGGCCACCGCACAGCTCTCGGGGCTCCCCCAGTCCTGCTCCATGTGTTCTGAGGATAAGCCCCGCGTCCGTGTCTGCCCTGACAGCACTGCTGGCTGTCGGCCTGCAGCTGACCCGAGATGCCGGGGACCCTGAGCCCACCCAGCTCCAGGGCAGCATCCAGACGGATGGTTCTGAGCCTGGCTTGCATGCACCCATGCACACACACACACACACAGTGGAGCCTGGTGAGGCCTGGGCCGGCGGCTGGGGAACTGGGGTGGGCTCTGCCCTGGGCCTTTGTGGGCCGCGTGAGTCAGGCGGACCAGCAGGAGCTTCAAGAGGGGGTCTCCCTCTCCAGCTGAGACAAAGCCTGTCCGTACTCCTTTCTCATTCGGGGCTCGGGTTTCTTCCAAGCAGATGCCCCCACAGCCCCCAGATCTGCCCTGAGACCCCAACAGAAGTCAGAGCAGCATTCAGGCCACAGGTCCTGCTGCCAGGACCCCTTCCTCCCCTGGGAGCTCCTCGAGGCCCTAGAGAAAGCTCAGAGCTCACACGCCCGGCGCCTGGGGGCAGCCCCCCCATCCAGGGCTGACCCCAGAGGGGACGGTTCTCCTGGGCCGGGAGCCGTCTGGGGCAGACCCAGGCCCCAGAGTGAAAACCTCGGGGGCTCACAGTCCGGGGGTGCTGTTGGGGGCTGGCCCGTCGGGGCCCGTACCGGCAAGGCCTCTCCTGGGTTCTTAAGCTTTTCCTTAACCTGAAAGCCGGGATTGCGTTCACGAAAGACCCATGGGGCCAGCACAGATCCAAGTCCGGCAGCTTCCATGAACAGGGTGGCCGCGTCGCCCCCTCCCTGCGCCCAGCCGCACCCTTGCTTCCCGCTGGGGCTGAGGGCCCCCCACATGTGGACGTTGGGAAGTTCCTGAGGCCAGATGAAAACCAGAGGAGAGGGAAGCCCATTAGCCAGGCCCCCCGGGGAGGGCACCATCCCGCAGGCAGCCCCCTGAAAGCGCAGCGGTCACCTTCACCCCTGCTCGCCGTCACCCTTGAGGGAGGTGGCTCAGGCTGGGTCAGGTGGGGGGCTGGGGGGAGGTGAGTGCAGACCCCAGGGCATGGGGCAGGGAGGGGAGTGGAAGCACCTGGTCTGCAGGGTCCTGGGAAGGCCTGGATAGTAGAGGTGCAGGGATGGGGGCAGGGTCAGGTGACACCTCCTTCGGTCATTTGCCAGGAGAGCCATTGTCAGCCCCCTCCCCATCCCAGAGTGCAGTGGTTACAGTAAGCTGACCTGTCCTGGGGAAACTGAGGTCAGCGGCTCATGACCAAGCACCCCCCAGGCCCTGGCGCTACAGCTGGGGCCCCACCCCCCACCTGCCCACCTCGCAGCCCAGCACCCCAGACGCACAAAGCCAGGCCTGGCTCAGTCCAGTCCCAGGCCCCGCTGGCTTCAGGAAGACCCTGATCGTCCAGCTCAGGGGCAGAGGTGGGGGCCCAGGCTGGGTGGGGAGGGCCCCACGAGGCAAGTGTCAGCAAGTGAGATTGGGTGCCTGGCTGCCCAGCCACGGAGGGTGGCGCGTGTGCCCTGGGGGGAACTGGCTGCTGGCTCCGGCCCCAACACCAGCCCCATGCTCTGTGCCCCGACCCAGCGTATCTCTCAGTATGGCCGCTCCGCTGATGCCTGCGATTGGGGGTCGACAAGACCCACCTCCTTCTCCACCCGCAGCACCCCCGTATGCTCCATGAGGCCCACCCCAGAGACGCACGCAGGGCTCGGGGCTAGGAGGTGCGCCTCCCTGCAAGGTCACCAATGGAGCCCCCCTGCCCGGTGGCTGGCAGCTGCCCCCAAGGGGCCCAACACGGGTTGTGGGAAGAGAGCAGAAAGAGCCCTGGTCACCAGGCAGCCATTCCGGGAGTGGACACAGAGGCCGGCACCAAGGGACCGCCCAAGGGTCTGCTCGTGTCTGCTGGTCCCCCAGGGCCCAGCCTGTGCCCCCGCCTGCCGCCCAGGAAGCTGCTGTGCCCGACCCGTCACTGCAGGGGGCGGGTTCAGCTCCGAACCGCTCGGCCCCCAGCCTCGCCAGACAGCTGGCTGCTTCTCCCGCTTTGCAGAGTCCCTTTCTCGGCAGCCTGGCCAGTACAGTACTGCTGATAGGGGACGGTGCAGGGAGAAGGAAATGACGAGGGCTGGGGCACAGGCCACCAGGGCTAGGCTCCTCTGGAGGGCCACCCCCTTGATGGCCGCCCCGGGTCAGAAGGTGCCTTTAGACCTTGCCACATGGGTAAACTGAGGTCATGAGCCATTCGTTGCTCTGCTAGCGAACACAAGGCCTCTGCCAGCCCCGCGCGTGGCCACGAGGACATCTGTGATGGGACCACCGCTTCTCCAGAACCGGTTCTCCCCACTGCAGGCTGTGTCCCCACAGCCAGCCATGCACCAGAGACCAGGCTGTCCCCGTGGAAACCGAAGGGTCCCTCCTCTGGGAAGGGGGCTGGGGGGCCTGGGGGGGCCCTGTGGGCTGACGCCATGGAGCAGGTTGTGGGCAACAGGACATATGTCCAAAGCAGAGGGCGAGGAAGCGGCGAGGGAGGCCGGCCAGTGGGGGCAGGGGGGCAGGCAGGAGGGCTGGGACAGGGGTGTGTGCGGGCGCACGCGGGGCTTTGCGGGCAGCAGGTGTGCCCGAGGCCGCCACATTGGAGGTGCTGACTGCCCAGGGTGTGGGTGGCCGACCCCTGCCCGTGCCGGGCCCGCGGCAGGGACCCCGTCAGGCAGGGCCAGCCCTGCGGGGTTCAGGCGGGACGTCTGGAAAGGCTAGGGAGATCCTGGGGCTGGGCCAGAGCCCCCGGCTCGTCCGGCGCAGCAGAGCGGAGGGGGCGGCGGCTGAGCAGTGACCGCCACGGGGCCCGTCTCCTTTGCAGACGAGATGAACGACCAGCAGAACACGTTATCCTACGTCCTCATCAACCCCCCGCCTGACACGAGGCTGGAGCCCAACGACATCGTGTAAGTACCACGTCCACAGGCGAGCAGACGCCGCGCCCCACGCCGAGCACCGGCCTGGGCGGAGGGCAGTGTCCAGGGCTGTCCCGCCGCCCCCGCAGGTACCTCATCCGCTCCGACCCCCTGGCCCACGTGGCCAGCAGCGCGCAGAGCCAGAAGAGCAGCTGCAGCCACAGGCTGGCCTCCTGCAACCCCGAGACTCGCGACGAGACGCAGCTCTGAGCCAGGCCTGCGAGGAGCCCGGCCGCCGGGGCCCACGGGCCCCCACCCTCACGTCGGCATGCATTGCGCTGCATGGAGCACCGGGACCCCGCCGCGCCTGCCGGGACCCTGCCACGCCGGCACGGCCCCCGCTGCCACGTGGGCCTGGCCCACCCCGGACGGCAGCCCTCACCGCGGCTGAGGGGGGAGCGTGCCCCCGGACACCAGGAGACGCGGGCGGGGAGGCCTTTTTTAACCTGTTTTTACAAACCTGTATAGTCCGCGTCCCTACACAATGTACCGCAACTCGTGACCGGGTCTGGCTGAGGTGGACGGAGGACCGTGTGGGCCCACGGCTGTGCTGCAGGGGGAGGCAGGGGTGCATGGGGACGGGAGGGAACCGAGCCCCCGACAGCCGTACACACTCAGACACACAGCTCACGTGGAAGCCGTGTTTCCACGGCCGTGTACCGATGGCCCGCTCACGGGGCTGTGCTTGGCCACACGATTGTGAGGGTCTGGCCCAGAGTCGGGCCCTGAGGGGCTCCCCTGCTGGCGAGCGCTCCAGCACCCTGCGGCGGATGGGAGAGGGGAGCCGTAAACACAAGGAAGTCAGCTGCCTGGCCTGGAGCCCCCCCACCCTGAGGCTGGGCCTGCTCGGAGTGCGTGGAGGGGGGCGGGCTGCCTCGAGACCCCCCGAGGGATCCTGCCGACATACAAGGGTTTCTGCGACCGAGGACTTCATGGCCAAGAACGAGACGTCCTTCCCCTCCGTGTTTATGTGAACGACTGCGGCCCCGTGTCTGTGGGCGTCGGGCAGGGCAGGTGCGTTTCCATGGGCCGCTCGACGCCCGTTAGCACCCGACCAGAAGCACAACTCACCCTGGGCTGCTGGCCCAGGTTCTCCTCTGCAAGGGAAGGACCCAGCGGTGGCCATCCGTGACCCGCCGCTGGGCTTCCTTTGTGACTGTGTGTGGCAGGTGTTGCAAGGCCAATGCTGGGACCTTCTATTAAATGGATGCTTTCTGCAAATATGCGGCTTGCTTATAAGGCATTCCCTCCATGGCCTCGTGGTCTAGGCCTGGGCCCAGCCCCTCACCAGCCACCCAATTCCAGCAGTGAGACACACGTGCTGTGACTCCCACCCCACCCGGACCCCACAAGCCCCTGTCCCGAGGAAGCGCTGCAGGCCTGGGCCTCCATGGGCATCTGCATGCTGGCAGCTGGGAAGCATGGCTGGGGCGGGGGCTCCCTGGGGCGGGCACGGGGACCCCAGGCCCTGCCAGAGTCCCGTGCACTTGTGTGCTGGGCTCCTGAGACCAGCAGGTGTTGGGGGCAGGAGGGCAGGGCTGCCCCAGGGGGGCCTGCATCAGCACAAAGCCGTCCACGTTCATTTCGGAGCGGGGGCCCTCGTTCACAGAGCCCCAAGAAGCTGGGTGAAAGGGAAGGGTCAACAAGCCTCTAGACAGCGGCAGAGATGCCTACCCTGAAGGAGGGTGTGGCCCGGCCACACGTCCAGCTCACCCCCTACGCCCGGCCTGCCCGGGCCTCCTGCCCTCGGGGAACTTGCAAGCCCTTGGTGCAGCCACGGGGCCGGGGCCGGTGAGGAAGGGGCTGCTGAGTGGGTGGGGGTCCCAGGGCCCTGCACAGGGTCCTGCCAGTGAGCATCCCCCCCACACCATCACCCCAACAGCAGAAGGGGCCCTGCGGAGCAGAAGGGGAGAGGACCCTCCCCACCACTGGGACCAGTGATGCTTGGGTGACCAGGATGGGGCATGGGGATGCCTGAGGACGACAGGGCTGGTGGCGTGAACACTGGGAGGGGGCACCCCCGGGACAGGCGAGAAGCTTCTCCACGTTTCCTGGCAAGAGTCTTCAGACACAAGTAGAAACTTCTGGTTCCTAATCTGACAGGACACTGCTCAGACAGGAGCCCCAAAAGGTGCCGGGCGGGCGAGGGGAAGGCACCAGCCGGGGGGGGGGGGTGTGCCCTGCAAAGTGGCGGCAGAGGTGGCAGACACCACAAACTGCAGAGCAACCCCCAAAACGTCTCCAAAGTCCAAGTGACATGCTCAGAGATGAAAGGATGCAGCACCGTGGAAAACGCCACGAGAACCACAGAAGGGAGAGAGCAGGATCACGAAACAAAGACAAGGCCACGGGCAGAACAGCAACGAGCAGGCAGGTTAACCCACAGACGTACGTGGGAAGAGGAGCCCCCAAATTAGCAAGAGCAGCGAGCTGTGTCCGCAGGAGGAGCTCGCGAACTGGCCCGGGCTCCACAGAAGCACCAAGGCGGGCAGCCTCGCTCCACCCGGTGCACACCCCAGCGCTCTCCCTGCGGGGCTCAAGCTGGACTCAGCATTCTGGAAAGCGGCACAGGCGCGGGTCTCACAACTGGCGGGCTGGGCAGGGCTGTGGGTCCAAGAAGAAGGCTGCCGCGCGCCAGGCGGGACCTGACAGCAGGCAGGCTGGACACACACGGAGGTCTACGGTCCGGGGTGGCCGGGGGGCCGCTCCAAGTCCAGGACCTCAGCCTGCCCACCTGGGGCTAGGGCTGGGGGAGCAGCCAGCTGGCCAGAACCACCTTCACCCCCAGTGAGGTCGGCAGGAGCTTGGGGACACCCCAGAGTGGGGGTCTCCAGCCCAAGACTCTGTCCCCCAAGGGAGCTGGGTCGTGGGCCCTGCCACGTGTCTGCCACGTGAGCACACAGCATCTCTAGCACCTTCCGCCTTGCCCTGGCTGCAGAGCACTGAGCTGGAGACAAATGACCCCATCACGTCTGGCCTGACCGCCCTGGGCCTGGCCCAGAGCCTGGGGTCTTCGGGGTAGTAGCCACCTATGCTCGCAGCATCTGCAAGGGCCCCCTCCTGGAGGGGGTCGTGTGCACAGGCTCCCCCGCCGCACGGGCAGGTCCCTGGGGTCTCCGGGGCCCACAAGTGGACCCCTTCTTGAAGGGGCTCTTCAGACAGGGTTCCCCGGAGGTCTTCGGCGTGCCTGGCTCCCAGGCAGGGCTGCTCACAGCCGCCGGCACCGTGCCGCCAGGGTCCCTCTGGGGCTGCCTGGAGGACTGTCCACCATGCCACCCTCTTGTTGCCCTGAACCTTGTCCCGAGACGCTGCGGACTCCAGACTTGCTCTGGGCATCTGCCACAGCTCCCTCTTCCGTCCCATCTCAGGGTCCTGGCCCTTCAGGGCAGAAGGGGTCCCGGGGCGCTCATCACCCACCCTGAGCTCTGACGTGGCCCCAGTGGCTGGAGCCCAGCTGTCCTGCTGTCCATGTGGGCTCATGAGTCTTCCAAGGGGAGCTCCTTCCCCCAGCACCTCCTCTGAGAGCTGGCGCCGAGCCCTTGGGTCCCCAACAAAGGGAGCTGAGATGGACAAGAGGCACCAGGGGCCCCAAAGCCCCTCTCCAAGCCTGGAAGACGGGACCACAGCAGGCACCAAATTCAGGGCTGTCTTGTCCTTGGTCCCCAAATGCAAACCCAGAATCAGTGGATGAAGCTGCACGCTAAGTCTCTGGGGACTTGTGCGTGGGACGGCATTCCATTCGTAGACCCACGTGGGTGACGGAGCCTCCCCAGCTGAGCCCTGGCCACTGGCCTGCTTCCAAGTGTGTCCTAAGTGACCACAAGCATCCTGCGTGTTTCGTACTGGGCTTCTTCCCGGAGACTTCCTAGTCTTACTGCTCCGTGACCCCTTTACACAATGCATTTCCTGACACGGTTACGCGTGGGTCCAGAAATGGTTCACCTGCTGGATTGTTACCAGCCACCGCTCTGGAGCCCAATACTCATTATCTGTTCATTTTTGCTTTTCTAAGATGACTTTCCTATTTCTACAAATAACCATTTGGGTTTTTCTTTTCCTACTTTTTAGTTGACCTTGAAAAAAAAAAAAAAAGCCAGTTACTTTATCAGCAAAATGAGTTGAGAATAGCAGAGAATCACAACTCAGGACGAGTGGCGTATGGTGAGCCAAAGGCCAGTCCGGCAGCAGCGGCCAGGAGAGGCTGCTTCGCCGCGTTCCCACAGGCCCCCCTCCTTCCGCCGGGGATGGAGAACCGGACGGACTCCTGTCACAACACGAGGGGAGACGCCGCTTTTAATGAGGTTTCCTTTGTTTACTTTCACGTCATACCTTATTTTTCTTCTCTTATTACGATGGCTCGGATGTCCAGTTAACGCCTTGGCTAGTCACGGTGACCGAAGGCAACCTGGCCTCCATCCTGACCCACACGGGGATTCTTCCTGCGTCAAATGTGGGGTTTACTGGAGGTCTCTGGCAGGTGTGGTCAAACTACAGAAGTTCTAACTGCAGAATCAATGGGGACGTCTTCAGTGTTAGCAACTGTTTTCACAGACAGTTTTTCTCTTTTATGCTATTAGTGTGGATTATGCCAAGACGTTTTCATGCCCGTGGAATGCGACTGAGCACGGTGTCCTAATCGTCAAAAATCACAGCTGGGCCCCCTCTACTACTTCAGCTCGGCTTCTGTATGTCTGTCCATTGGTAAAGCAGACCACAGTCTTATACTCTCGTGCTGCTTCTGGTCGGGCTCCGGTGTGCGGTCACGCTGGTTTCACCGACCAGCTCTGCTGTGTTTGGGTCTCTCATCAATGTCCGCTTTTCACACGCAGAATTTCTTCCTTCCACTTTCTATTATCTTAGCCTCCTTGGTGAAAGCTCGTTTTTTTCCATCTTTCTTAATTCTTAACAAAGACGCGTAAGACTGCAAACTCCCGCGGACGGTGCTGGGAGCACATACGCAGTGACATGCAAAAGGATTCGAGAGATTCCTGACGGGAGTGGCTGCTTTCCCAAATACCACGACCCATGAGCAGGCCACAGGCAGTAAGACCCGTGCAAGGTGGCGCAGAGACACAGGCAGCCGGCGCGTCTCTGACCGCTGCGAGGAGCGGCCAAGGCGCAGCAGCTTCCAGCACCACGAACAGATGCTCTCACCAGTTCTGGGGGGTCAGAAATGCAACCCAGGCCTCACGGGATAAGGTGAAGGGGTCAGCGGGCTTCACCCCTTTCGGGAGGCTCTAGGGGGAGGATCTGTGTCTTGCCTTTTCCGGATCCTGGAGGCCACCCATGTTCCTGAGCTCCTGGTTCCTTCGTCCACGGTCAAAGCCAGCCACATGGCACATTCCCACACCCCTCTTCTGTTGCCACAGCTCCAACTCTGATGCTTGGCTGCCTCCCTCTTGCACTTCGGAGGACCCCTGTGCCACCCTGGGCTCCATGGACAAGGAGGGTCACCTCCCATCTCAAGGCCAGCTGAGAAACAAGCCCAATTCCCTCTGCGGCCTTAACTCGTTCACCATCAACCAAGCACAGTCACACACGGGTTCTGGAGACGAGGCTGTGGACACCCGAGGGGTCATCACTCTGCCTCCTACGTGCACCAGCAGGTTTGAAGAGACCACAGGAGCCACATCACAGCACAGGTGGGATGCTGGGGCAGAGGGGTACGCTCCAAAGGGCTCTGGGTCATCCGACCTCCGCAGGGAAATGCTACGGGGCTTCCACCTCACAGGTGGCCGTGACAGCCAGCTCCGGGTGCACAAGGGCCCAAACACAACAGCCCAGAACCCAGGCTTTACGCGTTCATTTCAAAAACACCTTCATAAACTCACGGCAGCTCTAATAAGAACAATGACAATTGGGCCAAATAAACCTGAATAACGTGTGTTTATCACGACACCAACAAAACCAAGGAAAATCACAGACCGGGCCGTTTATATTATCTTTTCTGTATTAGCTTTCAAAAATTTACCTTCTGTAAATTACTTAGAAAAAAGACAGACAACTCAGCAGAAAAAGGGGCAAAACACTTGAATAGACGTCTTACAAAAGAGGAAACTCAAAATGACCACCAAAGACACGGACACGTGCTCTCTTCCGCCGGGATCAGGGAAACGCTCGGTAAAAGCCCCAGAGATGTGTTCCAAACGCCAACTGCCATCAAAAAGCCACAATTCGGCAAATGTGCAGCTTCCGTCATTAAAGATTCCTATTTATTTTTAAAATTTCCATGAATCAGCAACAAGTACTACTCAGGGAAAGCAATCCACTCAAATGCGGCACAGAAAACGAGCCGGAGGCTCCCAGGAGAGGAAGCACGGGTGACCCACGCGCCTGGAAAGAAGGCTCCCCCGCGAGGGTTCCACGGCGAAACCGTCGGGGCGGCCCACGTGCCCTGAAGCCCGGATTCCCGGGGGGCCCCGTGAGCCTCCGAGCTGTGCTTGGGCGCCCAGAACGTGGAGACACCGCCCTCCCCTCGACCTGCCCTGAGATGCCAGGGCTCCCAGGCGCGTCTCCTCACCCCCCGCGCGGTCTGCTCACAGGGTGCCCCCACCTGCTTCACAGGTCTGGGATGTACTCGCCACCTCTCCCCCAACAGCAGACTGGCACGGTCTTACTGGCGCATTTCTTTCCTGGAGACTCAAAGTAACGGTGCGTCTGGAAACCGTCTCCACAGCTCCACGAGGACAGGGCCCGCCGCGCCCAGGACAGCATGAGCAGTGCCCGTCTGCGAGGGGAGGCACGGCTCTCCACGCTCACCACCGCACCTGTGAGCTAGCCACGCATCTCCTACTTTCCACAAAACTGCGTTTTTAAAGAAACAAAAATCAAATTTAATTGTCTGGAAAGCAGGGATTGTTTTATTCAATGAATCCACTCCCAACCCAGGCAAGGAGAGTAATTCCACGTGGCGGGCGGAGCAGGCTCCGGGTGGCGGCAGGCCTGGCCGCCCCGGCCAGAGCTGCCCCCTTGCGAGAAGCCCACCTCCCCGGCTCACATCGTCTGTGCCCCCATCCTGAGCGACAGAGCTGCCACCTCTATGGGGCTTGTAAACAACGTCTGCATGTTTATCTGAAAGCAAAAAGTCAGGACTGCAGTGAACAACTGCTTATAAACGCTCATCTTCAAACACCACCGCCTCCAGCTCTTGATCTCCAAACACAGGACCCGGGCATCTCTGACGTGGCTGGCGGGGGAGCGTGCAGCGCGACGTCGGCCTTGAGCTCGGCATCCGCACACGGAGTTCGCGTGACGCTGCCATCTTCTAGAGAACGTCCTTCCCAGAAAGCTGTGACGTTGCTGAAGCCCTGGCTGCTGACACGGGAACATCACGTTCTCGCTCTCCTCCCTGCCCTCCGGCCCAGCTGACGATGGCTGTCGCCAGGCTTAAGGCCGACTAGGTCCGAGCCCGCAGCGGTCCGTGCGCGGAAGGCGACCAGAGCAGGCCCAGCCACTCTAGAGTGCCGCCCCCTTGTCACCATTTACAGTCACTTGGGGCCTGGCCTGTTTCCCACCCCGGCCCTGCACAGAGGCCTTCTGGGTGCTGCTCCTGGAGGCCCACGTGCTCAGAAGGCCAGGCCGTCCAGCCACATCCCTCCTGCCACCCGTTACTGGGAGGTACACTGACTCTGTGGCTGTCTACTCCCACCCTGAAAACCCCCGTGACCTTCCTGTAAGGAAGACTCCAGGTAAGAAGGGCCCCCACCAAGGACACGCCCCAGGAGCATACATCCTTCCCTCCCTCCTTGTGGGACCGCCATCCACATCTGACCAAGGCGGTGGCTCTGCTCAGCCTCTGTCCGGGCTGCACGGGCCGTCCACGCTACAGCGCTCCGGTCCCCATGGAGTTCAGTGCGGTCCTCTTGGCCCCGTGCCTCCCCCAGCACCCAAGCACACCCAGGGTCGCACGGGATTCCTCCCACAACCTTCCTCGCAACGCTTCAGTCCAGGAGCAGGAGCAAGGCCTCGGTGTCCCGGACCTGCACCCGAGGGGAAGCTTCCCCCACTTCTACCGAATGCCCATCTGGAGGCCGCCGCCCAGCCGGAGCGCGAACAGCGAGGGAAGATGTCCTCTGCGGTCCCTCCAGGAGCCTGTGCCCGCCCCAGGCCCCCTCGCCCAGCTCTTCGCTTCCCTGGCCTGGTCCGACCCTCGGGTCTTCGGACACTGCACTTCCCACCCAGAGGAGGAAGAGCCGGTGTGACCCTAAGGGAAGGACACCCCCGGGCAGTCTGCACTTAGCCCGTGACGGCCCACAGCCCCCGGGGTCCGCGTGTGCCCAAGCAACGCGCGCTCCTGGACCAGGAACTGACTGCCCGTTAAACTCAGGGGTGTTTGCCGGCTGCAGGAGCGTCTGACCTGAACAAACACACACACACAACAATGAAACACGGTGCCTTGCAACCCCGCCAATGGTCTCCGACCGCACTTCACCTTCACGTCACCCCAGCGCCGCGGCAGCGGGGACGCAGCCGGTACTCGGACAGACAAGTTGACGATGGGTAACAGAACGTAGGAGCAAAATGGCCTAGGGAGAACTTTGCACACACACAAAAAAATAAAACGGGGCCCCTCCCCCCCCCGCCAATGGTCTCCGACCGCACTTCACCTTCACGTCACCCCAGCGCCGCGGCAGCGGGGACGCAGCCGGTACTCGGACAGACAAGTTGACGATGGGTAACAGAACGTAGGAGCAAAATGGCCTAGGGAGAACTTTGCTGACAAGTATTGGGAACTTTTCATTTAAAAATCTTAAAAGGGGGGGGGCGCCTGGGTGGCTCAATCGTTAAGCGTCTGCCTTCGGCCCAGGGTGTTTAAAAATTTAAAAAAGAACTTTGTGGAAATTGGGCTGCACACTGTGATGTTCTGCTTCGGTTTAAAAAACAAACAAGGAGAAACAAAAGATAAAATGAATTTATGGGACTTCATCAAGATTAAAAGTTTCTGCACAGCCAAGGAAACAGTCAGAAAAACTAAGAGGCAGCCCACGGAATGGGAGAATATATTTGCAAATGACACTACAGATAAAGGACTGGTATCCAAGATCTACAAAGAACTTCTCAAACTCAATACACGAGAAACAAATAAATCATAAAATGGGCAGAAGATATGAACAGACACGTTTCCAATGAAGACATACAAATGGCTAACAGACACGTGAAAAAATGTTCAAAATCATTAGCCATCAGGGAAATTCAAATCAAAACCACACTGAGATACCACCTTACGCCAGTTAGAATGGCAAAAATAGACAAGACAAGAAACAACAATTGTGGAGAGGATGTGGAGAAAGGGGATCCCTCCTACGTTGTTGGTGGGAATGCAAGTTGGTACAGCCACTCTGGAAAACAGTGTGGAGGTCCCTTAAAAAGTTAAAAATTGAGCTACCCTATGATCCAGCCATTGCACTACTGGGTGTTTACCCCAAAGATACAGACGTAGTGAAGAGAAGGGCCATATGCACCCCAATGTTCACAGCAGCAATGTCCACAATAGCTAAATCGTGGAAGGAGCCGAGATGCCCTTCAACAGATGACTGGATTAAGAAGTTGTGGTCCATATATACAATGGAATATTACTCAGCTATCAGAAAGAACGAGTTCTCAACATTTGCTGCAACATGGACGGCACTGGAGGAGATAATGCTAAGTGAAATAAGGATGGGAAGTAAGGAGGGCACGTATTGCATGGTGCACTGGGTGTTACAAGCAACTAATGAATCATCGAACTTTACATCGGAAACCGGGGATGTACTGTATGGTGACTAACATAATATAAAATATCATTTAAAAAAATAAATAAATAAATAAAATAAAAAAAACAAACA
Organism: Ursus maritimus; assembly: GCF_017311325.1. Taxonomy (NCBI): domain Eukaryota; kingdom Metazoa; phylum Chordata; class Mammalia; order Carnivora; family Ursidae; genus Ursus; species Ursus maritimus. The sequence continues at coordinate 58,711,375 of NW_024424119.1, forward strand.
AGGACTGTTTTGTAATGAAACCAACAAAAATTGGAATAAAAAGGCAAAAAGTAAACTCTACCTCTTGCAAAACTCAAGACTAGAGTGTTTCATCAGCTCGACTGAAAATAACTGCTTGTCAACACAGCACATGCAGGCCCCTCGACGCCTCCCGTCGCGGCCTGGGGCCCCACCTGCCACTTAACCCACAGGTGAAGCAGCACCACGACCACCACGTGACTTCCTCTCGTGACGACGTAAGACAGCCCAGGACGATTCTGCGCCATTCATCCCAGAACAAGAGCTGAATGACACAAGATCGCCTCGTTCCTGGTACCGCGGGCTTTTCCCCACCTGGGCCTGCGGTGGCAGCCACGGCATCCTGAGAACACCACTGCCCGGGGCCTTGGCGTGGCACACACGTGCAGACCCACCCGTGGTGTGTTCCAGCAACCCCAACGCCGGCCAGCCGTGCCGAGGTCAGAGCCTTGACTCCCCGGGGCTGGCACCCCAGCGCCAGGTGGGCCGGGGGCGACCCGCGGAGAAGGCGTGGCAGTTTCCCGCCAGGACGGCCAATCCGCGGATGCCGCGTCCGTCAGCCTCGGCCCTCGTGGCAACACGCGGCAGCCTTCGCTTTTAGGGAAACAGTTTCATGCTGTTGCTGCTTCTCTGCAGCGGAAGCAGCCCAAGGTTTTCAACGCCAAGAAATGCTTCTGCCTGAAAACTGCATGCCTGTGTGTGGGGTTTGTTTTACTGTGGTTTTTACTACATTTCTTTGCTCTCTTACTCATTCCCATTAGAAATGGCTGTGGCGAGACAGTCCCCCTGCTATTCAGATCATTCAGAACAGGTAATGTGCTCTCTCTAAAGCAGCAAGGACCACGTGAGGCGGAGAGTGGGGACCATCGCTCTCTGCTGTCAGACGAACGAGTGCACGGATTTTCCCGGGACAGAGAGAAGCAGAGAGCAGGACAGGGACACGGAGACGCTCTTCAGACCAAGTGACTCCCCGAGATCTCAGGCCACGTCCACGGCTCGGGCTGCCATGTGCGACTGAAGACAGAACCCCCAGCACAAGTCCGCTGGTGACCGCGGGCTCAGAGGTGCCACCAAGGAGACCGCAGCCAGGCACCCCGAGCTGCCGAGGAACGATGCCACCCTGGGTACGAGCCA
>NW_024424119.1:58712551-58729499 GCF_017311325.1 Ursus maritimus
GGAAGGGCTTAGAGGTGCCACCAAGGAGACCGCAGCCAGGCACCCCCGAGCTGCCGAGGAACGATGCTACCTGGCACGAGCGCTCAGCCGTGCGAGCAGACGAGCAGCAATGCAGCCGTGTCCCTCCATGCGTGACACACTCTGACACAAAGATGTTCAAGTCAAAGCCCACTCCACAAAGTCACCACCGATCGCTCAAAGGTGACCAAGCCAGTCTCGACTACATGCTCCAAGCCGGTGCTGGCAGACGCGAGCAGCAATGCAGCCGTGTCCCCTCCATGCGTGACACACTCTGACACAAAGATGTTCCAAGTCAAAGCCCACTCCACAAAAGTCACCACCGATCGTCAAAGGTGACCAAGCCAGTCTCGACCACATGCGTTCCAAAAGGCAAGTTCCTTTCAGGTCGACACCGTCCCCTCCAGAGGATAACCGCAGTCACAGCAGCAGAAGTACAACCCAGGCGTGACTTCGGAATGATTCTCCTCACCTCTGCCTCATTGAACAGCAGGCCTGGGGCCTCAATATCTGACCAGAGACGGCTCTGGAGCGGCGCACGGAGGACACAGATGGAGGGCCCCACGGGCAGACAGGCCGCCTGTGCGCGCGCACACATCCGTCATCTAGACGCCCGTGCACACGTGTGTACGGACACGAGAGAACTGTCGACGGAGGACTCCCTTGCTCGACCGTCATTCACCTTAAACAGCAACGCTCCGGACTCCGGGCGCTCTACACCAAGACCCAGGACGCACGGCAACCCTCCGGGCTCCGGGCGCTCTACACCAAGACCCAGGACGCACGGCAACCCTCCAGGGTCCGGGCGCTCTACACCAAGACCCAGGACGCACGGCAACCCTCCGGGGTCCGTTGACATAAACTCTGCACGGCAACCCTCCGGAGTCCGGGCGCTCTACACCAAGACCCAGGACGCACGGCAACCCTCCGGGGTCCGGGCGCTCTACACCAAGACCCAGGACGCACGGCAACCCTCCGGGGTCCGGGCGCTCTACACCAAGACCCAGGACGCACGGCAACCCTCCGGGGTCCGGGCGCTCTACACCAAGACCCAGGACGCACGCGTCCTTCCATCATCTGGTTGACATAAACTCTGTGGCTAGGCGAGGGCGGCTTGACCTCACCCCGTCAGAATTCCAAGAGGCAATAAGAAGATGTGCCTTTCCATCATAAGAAATTTGCAACACGACACAAATACCGTAGGGGCTTCGGAAACCGAAGTGTTAATAAAGCTGTAACGCATCCCATAGAACTGAACGTTAATAAAGCTGTAACGCGTCCCACAGAGCTGAACTAGTTTGCCACATCAAGCCAGAAAGGACTAAAATCTCGAGCACAAAATGCATCCCACGTGTCTGAAATTTCTCATAGTAAGACAGTTCGCTACACCCAGCAATGCACAGAGAACCCACACACTCCTATCAGCCGATTCAGCGCACGCTGGCCTGCAGACAGGATATCGGAGATGTCCGCTGCCGGGGCGCCTGGGGGGCTCTGCCAATGAAGCGTCTGCCTTCGGCTCAGGCCAGGATCCCAGGGTCCTGGGATCGAGCCTTCCATCAGGCTCCCTGCTCAGTGGGGAGCCTGCCTCTCCCTCTGCCTCTGCTCCCCCACTTGTGCTCTCTCTCTAATAAAATCTTAAAAACAAAAAGTCAGCTGCTAAGTTAGAGCTTGTTGCATAACAGACACTGGAAGGACTGCATGAGGACCATGTCCGATATTCCGTATGTTGACTAATGACATCAAGAAAATCCAGAATTTACCCAGAAGTCTGGCAGGAACGTAATTTCCCAGCTCTCTGCCGGAAGCACCGGAGTCTGTCTGAAAAGTAATCACGTTCCACTGACGTCAAGAGGACCGTGTTCTCGGTCGGCAGACAAGCGGTCACACGCCAAGTCCACGAAGGAGGCAGTCAGAAAGCCTCCCCACTCCACGAGACGGAAGGACGCGATGTGTGCTCACTGACACAACGGGAAGCTCCCTAAAGCAAGGAGCCGAGACAGCCGCCAACAGAGGGGCGCAACCCCTCGCCCATGTGATTAATAAAAAGCAAATTCGTTCACGACTTTATTACATTTTAGTGATTTCTTAAAATAAATAGAATAGAATATCAAACATACAGTGAGAAATAAAGCACACGAGTGAAAAGCACGGGGACAAGAAAGTCCACTCAGCACCCTTTAGCGCTCCGCTTCCAGAATCACGCGGCCCCCACTACTTACAGGACGAACTGCTAGCACAGGACTTACAAACTTGTGTGTCCTCGGGGCACGGAGCGTGGAGACGGGCGAAGCGGGAGGAGGGCCTACAGTCCTTCCCGTGTCTCGTGGCCGGTTCCCTCCGTCCTCAGATACAGACCTCACTTACCTTTATCTACCTGAAGTTAGGGAGCAGTGACGTTTTCCGGCTTTCTCTATGGATCTTTACGTTTCCTGCAGTTCGAGATAGATTCAAAGAATACTCCCAAGAAAACATGTGCAAAACTAACACAAGTGACCCCAGAATCTTCCGGCAGTCGGCTCAAATCAAGGCTCAGAGCAGCTGGTCAGTCACACGGCGTCCGCAGGACCGCAGCCCCATGGAGGCCAGGCGGGGCTGGGCGCACCTGTCTCCCGGGAGCATCTGGTCAGGAGAAGCGTCAACGACCATCTGGACCAACATGGGGAGAATCCAAAGCCGTTTCGCTCACTTGGAGTCCCAAAATAACTGCGGACAACCGCCTCATTGTTTCTACATACGCAACGGAACACAACGATCGATCTGAACAGAGCACCGCACGCTCGTGGGGCCTGCTGCTCTTCAGAGCAAGAATCGGACGGACAAGTCAGGATGTCCTAAAGCCACTAAAAAAACCGTCAGCTTAAGTGCATCACCTCTCCAGAGAAACATGCTCAGAGTGAGAAATATTCTACTTTACCAAAATCTGTCTTTATTAAAGTGAACAAATCATTAGGACTATCCAAAACTTCACGAGCGATGGCTGTGGTTTGCTCAGTTTGCCTATTTCCAGTCAGGCAGACGCCGGCTGACAGTACCGTTCGCCACTCTCATGATCGCGAGCCGGCAAGGAGCATCTCCACGTCTGTAAACGTCATCTTAGCAGAAGACAGACTTTGCAGATTTTCAGTGCTTTTAGTGAACTCGTATTTTCAGTAAACGTTTTCTGAGCAGCAAAGAACAAGAATTTTTTTCAGAAATCTCAGAACTGGATATAAACATTGGCAGTAGACACAATCAATAAATATCATACAATTTCTCAAATGAACAAGATTCCCCCAATTCAAATTCCTTTCCTAAAGACATTCAAACACCCTGACCCGAGACCGAGCCTCAGCCCTATCATCTCACGGGATTACAGCCGGCCAGCACGAGGGGGTGTCAGGTCACGTGCAAGAGGGGGTGGGGTAGGAGGTGAGAAAGCGAAGGAGATCACTTTCCATTCACACTGAAGGAGAACTTCAAGTAAAGGGATCCACGGCCTGGAGACCTCGCAACACGCGTACCCCTCGTCTGACCCTCTGCGGTCAGCAGCGGCCGCGGCATCCATGAGCCACTCAACGTGGGGCCGCCGCCGCCTCCTCGCTCCGCCCGGCCTCCTGTGTGTGCCAGGAGCCCAGGGAGGGTTTTCTGTGGTTCACTGGAAGCCTCTCTGGAAAAGGTCTGTGACTATGCACACTTCGTACCCAAACGGATGAAAATAATAAATATCGATCCCGTCCGCGCACCCTTCAGACTCGCCCGCCGGCGCCGGGGTCATTTACGAGTCTGGGTCTTCTTTGGCACCGCGGGCCGCTTGGGCTGCCACAAGTGGTTGTGAATAGTGAGCGCGTCCACACTGACGGACATGGTTTTGGCTGGGATCAGGTTAAACTGTTTTCGGTCTGAGCTGTATTTATACAGCTTGTCAATCATTTTCTTGGTGATGCTCTTTGGCCCCGTGCCCGTTAGTTTGTAGATCTCCTCCGTGTCGGGATAGTAGCAGTAAAGTGCTCTGAACTGGCAGCCGGCGTCCCGGAACAGTATGATGTAGTGATTGGCGTCACACTTCTCCAGCTCCTGTATCGAGGGAGTAAAGGAAAAAGAGACGAGGCCTTGAGAGTCGCGCCAACAGCCAGAGCCGCCAGCGCTCCACGGGCGCCGCCCGAGGCCGGCGGCCGCCTGGCCACCCGCTCTCAGGAAGGCCTACCCACAGCCCGGGGCTCCAGTCTTCCCACTCGGACAGTCGTGCAGCGGCACCTGCCACTGGGACTTAGGAATCTAGGTGTGTGAGAAAACAGGCTTCTGACATTGAGTGAAAAATCACACAGGACACCATGAGCCACCAGAGAAACGCAAATCAAAACCCACACTGGGACAGCACTCCCGCCCACAAGGAGGGCCACAACCTAGCAGGAAGACGACAGCAAGCGGGGCTGGGGGTGTGCAGAGACCAGAGCCCCCTCACGCGGCCAGAGCGAACGGAAATCAGTCGGGCAGCTGCTCGGGACGTGAAGCAGTCACCCTGTGGCCCAGCGGTTCTTGTCTGAGGCAGGGACACGAGAGGGGCTGAAGCTTCCACACGAAACCTCGGACGTGAATGCTTACAGCAGCATTCTTCATCATCGTCAAAAAAGCAGAAAGCCAGACGTCCTTCAACTGGAAAACGGACCCACAAACTGGGGCACGGCCACACAACGGAGTAGGATGCGGCCATGGAAGGGGGTGAGGCGCTGACACGCGCCACACGGGGACGGGACAAACCCGTGATGCCGTGGGGCAGAAGACGGCCCCCCAAGGCCCCCCCAGCACGGCGTCTTCTTCACGGGACACGTCCAGGAGAAGCCCATCCAGAGACAGACGGCAGGATGGTGGGAGCCGGGGGCCGGAGGGAGGGCGGGGGCGTGGCTCATCGGGACAGTTTCTTTCTATGCTAGATTAGTGCTGACAGCCGTACTACTCTGCAAACAGATGGAAAACCACCGGACCGACCCAGACGGGTTTGTGCGTGGGAACGACACCTGAGGGACGCGGTCACAGGCAGGAGCCCAAAGCAAGCAGCATCGTGGGTAGGCACTACAGTGTCCACTGTGCTGGGCTCTGGACTGCAGAACGTTTTCGTGCTGCAGCTCTAGTTGAACCGCCTGCCCCAGCACCTCTCCCCGCCAGGGGTCTGCGAGCCCAGCGCCCTCCCGCAGCGGCGGCCAGGCTCTGCCTTCACCCTCTTGGCCCAGCGTGCAATGGGCTTTCCCAGAGGCGGGTGACAGGCGTTCCTGTGACAGACTGCCAAGCAGACAGGGACCCAGCCGTCCTCCACAAAGCCAGGGATTTAAAAGATTTGTAAAAAATGTAAAACAAAGCCACTCTTCTAAGTATTTTTGCTTTAGAAAATATACTTATTTTTCATAAAAACATATTAGTTTGGTCAGAATATAATAAGCTTGTTATTAACTCCAATAAATTAACACGTAAATATATATTTTAAAAAGATTAAGTGGGAAAACCAGAATCCAAAAGTGTATATAACACGGACTTCAACTAAATAAAAATTCTATTTAAACACGGAGCAAGACGCAAATAAACAGCACCTCGAGACACGGGCCTTCCTGCCCGCTCCACGCCCACAGCCCGTCCCAGTCACCGCCCTGCTTGCGTACCCCCGCTCCCACCCTCGCTCCCCTCACGTCTGTCCTCCGCCTGCAGTCCACAGGCCACTCGGAAGGCAGCCTGCTTCTGGGCCCCGCTCTGCCCACAGCAGTATCCACCACTTCGCTGAAAGCAAAGCTGGGTCCCTCCGCCGACAGAGGCCCTGCGGGCGCTGCCTCATGCCCTCTGACCTCCCCCGAGCTCCTCCAGCCCAGCGGCTCACCACCACATTGGTGCCCGTGCGTGCCACGCTCCCACCTGCCGGCAGCATCCTTCCCCGGGCCCTCATCCTGCCCTCCTCCAACTCCCCTGGGCTACTCATCACTTCCTCTCACACAGCACAGGCCAAGCGTGGCACCACCAGCTGCTGTGAACAGTTTCATGGGGACAGAGCCACGCCCACTCGTCCATACACAGTCTGTGCCGGTTTTCAGGCCACAGCATTAGAGTGGAGCCCCATGGAGCAGGCACCGTTTCCCGTCTAGCCTCTCCCAGAAGCAGCCTGCAAACTCCTCTACCAGGGGACGCCTCACCCCCCAGAATGTCGGCTTCACAGCCCGGACCTCCAGGTTTGCTCCCTGACTGATCCCCAGCATCTAGACCAGCATGATGACACCGAGGGAGAGGCGTCCCCCGCCCCTGCATGACGCACAGAGCATCACCCACCCCGACACGGAGCGCCAGTCAGACGAAGGGCATGCAAGTCCTAACCTTGACCCTCCACCTCCAACGGCCTCGCAGACTGTCTTCGTGCCGAGACCACCATCGGCTCACCTTAAAGTGACCAAGGCCCAACAGCACTCTCGCAGCACAGCTGACCAGTGCCGCCCGCATGAAGACACCGGTCCGCGCAACAGAACCAAACAGGCGTGTTACCGCCCAACGTCCTTCCCTCCAGTGACCCGAGAGCTGAAACTGGAGCCAGGCCCACCGTCGCGCTCCCCATCATCCCTCAGGACACCCCTGCCGACTCCTTCTTGTCTCCAGTGGACACCACCTCGGCCACGGGCGTCGGAGTGCGGAAGCCCCGGTCCCCCCGCCACCTGCAGTCACCCTGCCCTCGGCTACCCCGCCAAGGCTACCAGTTCTCGCCACTTGCTTAGCACCAGAGGGCCCTGCCCTAGACTCTAGCTCTGTCCCAAGTGCAACAGCCTTGAGTCTGGCTCGTCTGAAGCCTGCTCTTCCTCCCGCCATCCCTCCCCCTGCGCCACAGAGCGCCATACGGACGGCTCCCGTGCGAGTGCGCTCTCCCACACACCAACAACGGGGCCCGGGGCTACAGGGCAGCCAAGCCACACCAGGCGACAACCTGCACCTGTGAAGGATGAAGTGCTGCTTTAGGAAAAGCCCTTATTTCACAAACACTCTCATTCTGCATAAAAACTTAGTGGTTAAAAACACTGTGCACCGACTATATTTCACTTAAAGATAAAAAAATGTAATGCTGACATTTGATACTTGCCTCTAACATTGAACCCTTGTGAGGCTCGTTCACTTTCCCAGCCAGACAGCAGTGGGAGACAGCGTGGTGAACGTTTCATACTTGCCTCTAATATTGAAGTCTTGTGAGGCTCGTTCACTTTCCCAGCCAGACAGCAGTGAGAGACAGCGTTGTGGATGATCGGCTTGTTTGACTTGCTACTGGGCTCCTTAAAGAGCTTGGGACCTGTGAAAGCAGGCGACATTCACAAAATTACACTCGGGGGCACGCACACGCACAGCAAACCCCCGTTTCCCAGAGCCAAGCAGCAGCCAGGCTGGGTCAGCGAGGTCCATGCTTTTGAAAAGGGAAAGTAACAGCCACTTCAAATATGAAAGAACTCATTCCGAGTTATGACCTTTAGATAAACTGAGGAAAAGATCACAGTGGTTATTAGTTTATCCCCTTTCTAGTTTCACGGACTTGGATACATAAAAGACAAAACCAAGAAACAGTTCTAAGGTTCCCCATGCCAAGATGCACCGCTCAGCGTGGGACCACAGGGAAAGAATGGCACGTCGGCGGCCACGCGGGCAGAGACGCGCCTGAGACTTGCGCGGGGCGCGAGGCTGTTACCTGTGTACTCGGCCACGGAGGCGAGCGAGGACGCTGCAGACGCGGTTTCCCAGTCTCTGTCCGTGCTCCTGCTGGGGTTGCGGCTCAGCGTGGGCAAGGCTTCCAGTGACTCAACTCTGCCAATGGAGGGGGGTGACGGGGGCGGGGGTGGGGCTGGTCACGGGCACCCCCTCTCGCCCACGGCCCACGCCAGCTGGCTGAGCCCACCCTGACACCAGCCAGCCCACGCCATCGGGCAGGAAGGACCGTCCGCAGTGGAGGAGACCCGCGGCAACGCAGGGGAGCAACCCCATCTGTTCCACCCTCCACCCTCCAACCTGCAGAGCACAACTATAAACTCTGGGCAAAATACAAAAGTCAGACACCTCGGGTACAACAGAGTGACAAAAGCAGACACCCTGGGGGGACATTGACCTCCATCAGAAGTCTGTTTGAGAGAGCCACCCCGATGGAGCGGGGAAGCAGCACTGGGTCCCTGCTGGCTCAGGAAGCTGCAGGACATAGTCTGGGACATCTGTGCTGCTGACACTCAAGAGACAAGACACACAAGGGAAGGAGGAAGGGAGGGAGGGGCTGAGTCCAAAACCCTGGGTCTCGACGACTCTCCAACCCCGGGGGGGCCTGAGGGCACCCCTCGGGGCAGTCTCCACGGAGCCCAGCAGAAGCCTGTGGTGGCAAAACGGCACGTGGCTGCTCCCAAGGGGGCCGACCAGCCCAGGTGACCGAGCGGTAGAACAAAACCCCAGCCGGGATCCAGAGCCCCTGACGTGGACCCTGCGCAAGGCCCCGGAGACAGGAAGCCACCAGCCACGTGAAGAGGGAGGACCATGTGGCCACGGCCACAGGATGCCACACACAGTAAAGGACAAAGGACACACAGGGGCCAACAACATATGACGAAGGGACAAGGCCATCGGTGGTGGTACCAACGAGGTTCCCAGCGCATCCTCCCAAATTACTGTCGAGTCACAAGGGAAGTTTTCCCGTGCCACAGAAAACACCATCTCACACAGGCCGAGGAAGCACCACACACCTGCTGGCTGCAGCGCCAAACACCAGCACCAGAGACGTGCGGGCTGACCCGCACCCGGGCCAAGACCCAGCAAGGGGCGGTCACCACAGGAACCACAGCCAGGTGACGGAAGACACAGGGCAGAGGACCGGTCTCGACTAAGCAGGCCCACAATTCAGTGCCATGCACGGTCCTGAGCGGGGTCCTAGACCCTCAAGGACACTATAGGACAGCTGACGACAAGAGTGTAGACTAGAGGCCCCACCGAGGCGCCGTCTGGGAACTGTGGGTATTTAAGGACGCGTCCTCGCTCACAGGAAAGACAAAGCCCCGCACCGGAGGCTCCGGAGCCAGAGGGCTCCACGGCTCCGATGCAGCCTGGGGGACACAGGACGGGGCAGACACGAGTCCCCGGGAAATCACCCCAGAATCACAGCACACAACCTGCCCCCCGCGTTCGCCCCCCACGCCCCCCGCGCCCCCCTTACCGCTGGGAAGGCGTGCCCCCTGAGTGCACACTCTCGGGCTCGGTGGTCGCCGCAGAGGCCAGGGACAGGCTGGAGCCCGACTGGGCCCGGCTCAGGTGGTCCGCTGCTGAGAGAAGAGAGCTGCCGCGAGGCCCGCCTCGGCCACCCCACCGCAGCATGCGGCCGCCCCGCACGCCCCGCCTGCTTACGGGTCGAGGAGCACTTGGTCCCTGAATCGCTGCAGGACTCTTCGCGATGGACGGACTTGGGCCGCGGCTTCTTCGGCTTGGCTTTCGGCTTCCCCAGCCCCTGCTCCTCTAGAATCTGCTGCTGCTTCCTGCGCAGGTACTCCTGCTTGATGAGCTCCCGCCGCGCCTTCTCCTCCTCCTTCCGGATCCGCTCCTCCTCGGCTTTCCGCCTGCGGGACACGCGCGCCACTCAGACGCACTCGGCGGGGCTCCGAGGGCCGGCGGCCACCGCGCCCCGCTCCCCGCACGGCGGTGCGGCCCCAGGACCGTCGCGAGAACGGAAGGGGATGAGCCCAGAAGTGCGTAAACCAGAGCCCGGCGCAGCCCAGCCCAGCAGGGCGGGGGGATGGGGCCGGGGGACGCCAAGGGGGACCTGACCGTGGGAGCGGGAGGGCCGGGCGGGGGCAGAAGCCAGGTTACCGGGCCTCGTCTCTCTTGAGCTCCACCTCCGCCTCCAGCTGCTGCTTCCGCACACGCGCCTCCTCGGCCTTGCGCTGCTGCTTCAGGAGGAAGGCCGCCCGCTTCTTGGCGAGCTCGTCCTCCGCCTTCTGCTCATCCTGCAAGCAGGCGGCGCGCGTCACCCCGCAGGCCGCCACCCCGACGCCCCGCAGTCCCCGGGAGCAGACCTGCACGCGCCGACGCCGGGCTCCTGCACAGTCCACACGTGTTTTCACCTTTTTCGTGGAGGATGAGGCCGTCCTCACAGATACTAGAATTCTGGGGAACACAACCAGGCCACCCAGAAACCAGCCCCACCCGTCACCTTCCTTTCTGCAGGTCTCCCACCGCGTCCCGTTTACCTCAGTGTCCACACGGGAGCGGACCCCTGGACTGATACTCACTCGCTTACGTTTTTAGAGCGTTAAGCACCAAATAAAGCGTGCTTGCTTATCGGAGGAGACAGGCCCTACGCTCTACACCCTGACGGAGGAAAGCTCCCACAACCTGTCTCCCCCTCCTACCTAAGAAAACACTACAAGAAAGGCACAGAGACCAACAGGAAGCTTCCTCAGAGACGCCCTCCCGCCCAGCCGCTCTCGCTCTCACAGGCTCGGCAAACCTTGCCCTGGAGGCCGGATCCAGCCCCCTCCCACCCCCCAGCCGGCCGCTTCTGTGGAGCCCGCGAGCGAAGAACATTTATGTTTACTGAACGGTCAGAAAACCATCAAAAAGAAATACCACACTTCTGACCTGTGACAATTACATGGAATTCCCATTTCGGGCCCAGCACTGAAGCTTCACGGGCACACGGCCACGCTCGCTCCAACAGGCAGTGCCCGTGGGTACTTCCGGCGGGGTTGGGTCCCGAGTGCAAGCTTCTAACACACCTGCACAAGCAAGGGCAAGAGACGACCCCTGACACCCACCCGACACGGCCGCCAGCGGCAATTTACCTTGAAGAAGAAGCCGACCCCCGGCTTCTGATCGCCTTCGCTGGTGAGATCCACCGAGCTCTGGGGGCCCTCCGTCTCTCCGTCCTCGTCAGGGGCCTTCAGGTCCGAGAGGTCCACCTCGATGAGACTGGCCTTGCTCCTTGGGGGCTCATCCGCAGGGACGTTCTCCTTCCCCGAGATCGCCGGGGAGCCGAGCCCCGCCTCCTTCACACTGCTCTCCAGAACTTCTTTGAGGCTCATCTGTTCTGACAGGATGTTTGCATCTTTGGAAGAGGATAAGACAAATGTCCGCTGGTTGCTTTCATCGTGGAGCCTGTAGCTGTCGAACAAGCACTTGTCATGAGGGTCGTTTCCAGGCTCTGCAACACCGTCCCAGCCCGGGTCGGAGGGGGTCCGAGGGGGGAAGGCCCGTAAGTGAGGGAGGGTCTCCACACTGGGCGTCGGGGTCTTGCTTCGGGAGGAAGCCTGCTGTCTGTCTTTGGGCACCTTCAGCTCAGCTGGTCTCCCTGAGCGGGAATTCCGACCCTGCCCAAGACGCGCAGGTCTGCGGTGCCCCGTCGTCCCGGGGGGAGAGAGCGGCTCCACAAAGTGGATGGCCGCCCTGACCTTCTGGTCCGGGGCGTTCTGCTTCGTGCCCGGGGCCGGGGCCGCGGGGGGCTTCATGAGCAGCTGCTCCTGCTGCTGCGAGATCCTCAGGATGGCCTGCTGCAGCGTGCTGATGGTCTCGTTCAGCTTCTCGATGGACAGGTCACACTCGCTCACGTCCACCGCCTCGCCCGCGTCCTCCAGCAGGGCGGCGGAAAGCGCTCTGCTCTTCTCCAGCTCGTGCAGGGCGGGGGCTTTCGCTCTGTGCTGCTGCAGGAGCACCAGGCCCTCCGCGTCCGCGTCTGGAGACGGCAGGACGCCTTCCCGCCCCTCCTCCTTCAGGAGAAGCTCCTCCGCTCTGCAACCCCCACCCTCCAAGTCCTCCCCGTTGTGCTGAGTGTAGTCTCCCGCCGAGTGGTCCGCCTTCCGCGGCTGGGGGGTGCCGTCAGCCTTCCCCTTCTTGACCACGTGCAGGAAGGCGGCCTTGCCCAGCTTCAGTCGCTGCCGGGCCGACAGAGCCTCCATCTTCTTCTTCTGCGCCTCGATGGCCCTGCGCTTCTCCTCCAGCTGCATGTGCAGCTGCACGAGCTCGGAGGCCAGCAGGCTGGCGTGCTCCCTGCTCTGCCGGCTCGGGCTCTGCTCCCGCCTCTGCTTCCAGGTTGTCAGCGGGGCTGGGCAGCTCTCCGAGGCGTCGGGCGTGGTCTTCTGCGAGCTGCTGGTGCTGGACTTGGTCTCGCAGCTGCTGAGCCTCTGCAGCTTCCGCTCGGCGAAGCTGGTCATCTTCACGCTGCCGCTGGCCATGGACACGCTGCTGACCTGAGACACCGTGCTCAAACACGGGCTCGAGCGGCCGCTGGCGTCGTCCTTGTCCTCGTGCTCCTTCACCTTCATGTCCTCCTGCAGCTTGGCCGACTCTTCCTCGCCAACATACCTGGCCATCACCGCGGGGTGGTCCTCGCCCACGAAATCCTGCTCGGCTTCCTCCAGGTCTGCGACATCCGAGTCCGAGTCCTGCCTCAGGACAGCCCACGGCTCTGCGTCACGGGCACCGGGGCTCCTGGCACAGCTGACGCAGAGCCTGCCCTCAGTGTCCTCATCAGCTCTGGCTGTGTGAAGGAAGAAGCCATCGGCAGACTGTCCCTGAGGTAACAGATCTAAACCGCTGCTGGCTGGAAGCCCACCGCGGGCGTCCCCTGCCACCTGCGGCCCCGGCTCCGTGGGCCCGGGATCCACGCCCACGGGAAGTTCTGGACAGGAGATCGGGGTGAAAGTCCTGCTCAAGTCACGACCACTGTGACTGCTGGGCGCCCTCTTGCGCACCAGGGGCTGGTGACCCTCACTGGGCCTCTTGGACGTGAAGCTCCGTGGCCGCCCCTCTCCGCACTCTTCCTCCTTGGCAATCACCTGCTTCTCCTTGGCTGGCCTAAGCACAGCCGGCATCAATGGCTCCAAGAAGAAACTGTCAGGCTTACTTTCCAGGGTGTCTGCCAGTCTCTGGGGAGATCTGGCATTTGTCGGCAGGCCCCGGTCACCACTATGGGGAGCCACATCCGTCCTAATGATGGCCACAAGCTCTTCATCCTCGTCCTCGATATCAACATTGTTCAGAAGGCTTTTCCCATCGGTCTTTAGCGCTGTGGGCTGTGGCTGGTTCTGCGGAGTCAGGTTAATGATATTGGAGGCCAAACTATCCTTGCTGATGGAGCGAGCCAGGCTGACGCTGTCACCAGAGCCGGGGTCCATGTCACAGCTGGATGCATGATGGAGAGCGAAGGGTGCCGGCTGAGATACAGGCCTGCAACGTAGGGAAAGAAGCCGCTGGACATGCCACCGTCTACAAGCGGTGATTCAAACACACTGAGTGACAAGACACTAGTGACGGAAAAAGAGTACAAATCTGAAGTCTAGGGGATTTAAGCAAACTCTCTCCCACAGCAGGGGACAACCAGAGACCAGTTTAAGTTCAGCAATTCTCAAATGTTTCAGTCCTGGGACCACTTTACACCCTTGAAAATCACTGAGGACCTCAATGGGTTTTTATTTATTATATATTTATCAATATGAAAATTTATCATAGCACTAGAAATTAAAACTGAGACATTTTGGGGCGCCTGGGTGGCTCAGCCGTTAAACGTCTGCGTTCGGCTCAGGTCATGATCCCAGGGTTCTGGATCGAGCCCTGCATCGGGCTCCCTGCCTGGCGGGAGGCCTGCTTCTCCCTCTCACACTCCCCTTGCTTGTGTTCCCTCTCTTGCTCTGTCAAATAAATAAAATCTTAAAAAAAAAAAAAACAAAACCCGAGACATTTTAAAAACGATTAAAAATTACAATAAGAAACCACGTTCTGTGAAAAATGACCATATTTTCTAAAATAAAGAAGTTTATAATATGAAACACTTTTGTACTTGTCCCTGCTGTCCGCCCGGACTCCCACGTCTGACTCCGATTCAATGTGTCACCAAAGCGAGAAAAGCAGACAAGAGCCCGGCACGGTCAGGACGTGGCTCTGACTGCGGCGCCCGGGGACGGACCCCGGCGGGACAACCGCTAGGTCAGCCTGATGAGCGCTTCACACAGAAACGTCTCTGAGACACAGGCCTCACCTGTTCTTCTTCTCCGGCCACGCGACTGCTGCACCTCGTGGCCGCGCATCAACCCGGGTGAGAGAGCTGGACCGGTGTCTCTGATCTGCGTGAGGAAGCAGGATGCTCGGTGTTAAGCAACTCATTCCATAGCATCTGAAGTTCTTTCAACAGAATAACCATTTCTTAAGGAAATGCATCACAAGGCAGGACACCGGAACTGCCTGAGAAAAGCACATCCTCACAACAGTGCCGATTTCGATGCTCTCAGTAAGCAACACCTGACTCGGTCATTAGTCCAAACCAGGATATGAAACAATCAGACTCCCAAGTAAACAGCAACACAGACGTTCTCGCTTAGGTACGACACAGCAATTTTCTGTACACTGCATATAGTTGATTACCTTTCAAAGATATTTTCGCTACAGAGACTGAAATTCTGAAGAACATCAATACAAATTAAAATTTACTCTACCACATTCTTCCTCACTAAAACAACTACATCACAGTAGGACATTCGACTTGAGAACGATCATTTTCATAAGCTGCAGGACGAAGACCAGAAGACGAAGGAGGACGAAGGGGAAACGGCGCTCTTACCGGGAGGGCCCTCCCCCTGCACGGCCTTCTGCTGTCTCTGTCTCAGAGGCAGTAAGGGATGTGACGGGCTAAAGGCAGAGGCCCCTTTCCCCCTAAATGGGAAAGAACGGGAGAGAGAATCACTGGCTTAGTCTGCAAGGTCAGGGGCAAATGCGCAATACGCAGAGCGTCCTGAATTCACAACTATCAAGGACAGAAGATTCACAGGGAAAAATTAAGTACAGAAACAAGCCAAGAGAGTGCCAAGAACTTCAAACCTGGGATCAATATCCCAAAACTGCAACTTGGGGATCAGTGACCTGTGGTTACCCTCTGCCTGCCTGGGGGGTCCTGGGGGCAGAGGGCAAGGCGGAGGGAGGCCCTCCCGCTGCCAACCCCCAGCACCTTCTCCCTCACCCCTTCAGAAAGACACCGCAACTCAAACTGCGAAGCAACTGGAAAAGGGAGGCGGGACGGGGACTCACAGATGCTCGGGCTCATCGTGCACACGGTGCCTATGGCCGCCCTCGGCCGGCGGCTGCGCGGGGGACTGCGCGTCGGCTGGGCTTGCCGCTGCGGGGCTGCCCAGGAAGCTGCGCTTGGTGGCGTTGGAGATAGGAACGGGAGGCCGACTGCTCTTGTGGTGAGACACTGTTTTAGCTGCAGAAATGGCAATTTATAGAACTGTTCACATTACGTACAGGTACTTAAAACATCAGCAAGAAGCGCCTTAAAAAAAAAAAACCTGCAGCTTTTATAAGAACTAAAATACAATGCAACTTTTACTTGAACTTCACACGGGCTCGCGTGTGAAGGAGGCAGAGGCAGGCATACGCCTGGCAGGAGAGAGGCAGCACACAGCCCCGCAGAGGGTGCCGGTCCTCGAGGAGGCCAAGTGACCGCTTGGTGCCATGTCCATTCTAGCAGGCCCACGGTGGCAGGACCAGCGAGTCCTGTAAGCAGACACACGTATCCTGCCGGGAGGCTCAGCCACACCAGTAGCCAGAAGTTCGCAGCACGCCCGGGCTGCGCAGCACCCACACCGCGAGCATCGGACCAGGGGCACACCCTACAGAAGAGAGGGGCCCGGGGGGGCCCCACTAGCCAGGCCACTTCCTACAGTGAGCTCACACGGACTCCCTTTCCCTGCACTGCTGCCTCCAAGCCTCCCTCCCGCTTTGTCTGAAAAACCACCCCCCATCCTTCGGAAGCCAGCTCTTCCAGGTCCGAGCACACGTCCCAACACCGAACGGTCACCCACGACACATCTTCCCATCAGCACCTCTAGCGCCAGCCCTGCTCCAGAGCTGATGCCCCACGCACGCTGCTGGGGGGGGAGGCTGAGACTCCTGCGGGAGCACAGCAAGGTCCGAGACACAGAGAAGGGTCACGTGCAGTGTGCAACCTCACAGGTCACGGTGGGAAGGAGAGCAAGTGAGGCAGGAACTAGGACGGGGCCCGGCGGGCAGAGGCAGAACAGGCTACGGGCCTCTCAGGCCAGAGGGGTCGCTACGGTTCTTGAGCTGGGGCAGCAGTGGGGAGGGGAGGGAACCGAACCCGCTTTCTTGCCCCAGCCCCGGCATTGCTCGACTGTCTTACGGTCAATCTGCTGGGGGTGTCTGTCAGCACTGTTGTCTTCAGTGTAAGTAGGCTACGCACCTCTCCACCTGTATTGAGCGTCTGCAGTACTACTTTCTTGAACCATGTATTCAATTCTTTTGCTCATTTTTCTATTCTTTTTTCTTACTGAAATGCATGAGCTTTTTATATATTCCGGGTACCCACCGGGCACCAGGGACACGCTCCGGGTACCGGCTACACACCGGGCACCAGGGACACGCTCCGGGTACCGGCTACACACCGGGCACCAGGGACACGCTCCGGGTACCAGGTATCTTTTGTACATGTTATAAGTATCTCCCCGCCTTGTGCCTAGTTTTCTTTTTTTTTAACTCTTTATCTTCTTTCAATGAAAAAAAATCTTAATTTTAATATGGCTAAGTTTCTAATTGTTTCCTTTCTGGCTTTTTAGATTCTTTACAAGGAATCACATAGACACGAAGATATCCTCTCATACTACCTTCTTACATCTTTGTGGATTCTCAAAGGCCAGCAGATTTATCCTACCCCGTGGTAAACAGATTTTTGCTTCCTCATGGACAAGAGTGGAGTTTATACTTCCCAACCAAGGAGGCTAAGCAGAACCCTCCAGAAGCTCTTCTCCAAATAAGCTAGGATTCTGATTGTGCAGGACAAGCACAGGCTCAGAGCGGAGAAGCTCTTCGAGTAACTGCTGTGGGCCACGAGGCAAAAGCAGCAGACAGGCAGCGAAGACAGCCACACAGGTGTCCGTGTTCCCAGAAGCAAGCACTTCCACACCGCCTT
>NW_024424119.1:58729506-58793526 GCF_017311325.1 Ursus maritimus
AGACCCCTGATGGGCGCCTTCTGAGCACCGTATCTGGCACCTCTCGGACAAAACCGCTATCAATTCCCAGAAGGTTTGTCACTCACCATCTTTCAGTTCCTGAACGTCCCTGGGCTGAACGAAATCTGGCTTAACGTTCTCGAACCACCAGAAGAGCTCGGCGATAAACACCATAACGTTCGGCTAAAAGAAAACAAAAACAAGGACACGGTAAGTAGCTTATTCATTAATGGGTTTAAAAAATGTGTCTTTAATAATTCCTGGTTACCTTCAACACTAAGGGAGCATACAGCATGTCTTCTAAGGTGAGATAGAAGCATTTGTTCAGATACTCGTTTGAGAACTCCCTCAGAAGCCGGATGTTGTACAGGCTGTCAGCCATCGACGTCACCTCCTTCAAGCATATATCTAACGAATAAACACAAAAGGACAATTCACATGAAGAAAGATACTCTGCTTTGTAAGCGTGTGTACACGTATGTATGTCTAACTCTGCCCTCAACACATCTTAAATGGAGGGAATGGTGGTATTTAAAAGGGTAGCATTAAGATTTAAACATCATAGCAGGGTCGCCGGGGTGGCTCAGTCAGTGAAGCATCTGCCTTCGGCTCAGCTCATGATCCCAGGGTCCTGGGATCGAGTCCCGCATCAGGCTCCCTGCTCAGCGGGGAGCCTGCTTCTCCCTCTCCTGCTCCCCCTACTTGTGCTCTCTCCCCCCGCCTCTCTGTCAAATAAATAAAATCTTTAAAAAAAGAAAAGAAAAATAAACATCATAGTAAACATAACAAGTGACACTAGTTCACTGAGGAAACACCCAAGAAAAGGATCTGAGAATCTCTAGGATCTGAATTTAACTGTTACCATCTAAAAAGCGTAACAGAAACTATTTGAGACTTGAGACTGGGGCTCCGAAACGGACAGCAGCACCACCCTGCAGTCTCTAAAAGGGCCTTGCTGCACAACACGGGTTAACGTTTTACCAAGTTTCCTTCACCAACTGGAAATCCTCTGCATGAAGTGATCTCTACTGGGGAGGCACAGGGGGACAGACCAGGAAATGTCAGGCTATCCAAGGAACACTACCAAATACTACTAATCACCAAAAAAAAAAAAAAAAAAAAAAAATCAGGAGACAACACATAGCAGAAGTCTCCCTCCATGAAAGAGGTTGGGGACTGCCGGCCACTGGCATCTGGGGCGGGACAACTTCCCAGGTACTGCTTTGCAGGATGCCAGACCCTTCCAGCGGTCAACTCGTGCTTGGGCCTCAGGTCCCAGGAGTCCGACTGCTGGGGGGCAGGGGGAGGGGAGCCGGCTGCTCTGGGACGAACGCGGAAGGAGCTGCACTGGGCACTCACAGTACTTCTGCCTGCAAACATGCATACGTAAGAAAAGAATGCCAGAGGTAGAACTTATTTTAAAATAACTCTTTTTAAGAAGAAGCCACTGCCAAGAGTGTGGAAGCATGACAACTGAGATTTGCAGTGGTCACTGAGGAACCCGGGCTGCTGCCACGCCCACTGCCAACTCTGCAGAGAAACCTGTTCGAAGCTAAGGAACTTGCACGCTGACAGTGCTCAGAAACCCGTCCTTTAAATTCGGATAAGAAAACATTACAAAGATAAGGATCAGATTCCCGGGTGCCCTCTGTGCAGATGGAAGAAGTGGTAACATCATATCTTATCGGATTCAGATCTTTTCTTCCAGTGATAAAATACCACAGACAGTGTCGAAGCCCACCCGCACCCCCAAGGCAACGGCTCTCCTCCAGCTGCGGGACCCCCTCCCGCACGGGCTTCGGCGCTGCCACGAACGCAGTGTGTCCACCCACACGACACTGCTGACCTGGCTTTCTTTCATTTACATTCGTAACATGCTCTGCCTACCATTTTGGGCCTGTCTTTCCCCAATCTCAGGTTTACATTTCCAAGTGGGAGCAGACTTCAGTCCTCGGTGCGAATGGCTAGACGGCATCCTACAGTTCTCACCATTACACCGTGAGAACCACATTTGCGTGCGCGCCCTGCACCTGCAACACTCCGAGAAGGGGCTGGAGGGACCACGACCTACGCTCCGCACACCTGGCGGCCTGCTCGCGGCCCCCCCGCCACCACCGCCTGGGCATTCGCAGGCCTCGGGGTTCCTGGCACCTGGACGGGTGTGAGATCCCCCTTCTTAAACGGCACCTCCCTGAGCACGGGCGTGCTGTCATTCTTGACTCCCTCTTCCACCAAAAGCCTGTTCTTTCTCTCTCTCTCCAGGCTGTTCATCTTTTTCTTACTCACTTGTACAAATTCTTTACTCATGATGGTTACGAAAGGATTGTGTGACGACCCTTGGTCAGTTTACGTTTGTTCCAAACATTTTTTCACGGTTATCATTTATCACTTCATTTTGTTCACACTGCTCCTTCGTCAGCACGCTGAATTTCAGTATGGTTAGATGAAATAATCTTTTCTATTGCTTGTGCATTTTTGTAATTTCAGTAATCCATCCCAACACTGATGTCCTAAAAATATTTTCCTGTCTTCTCCTCTCAAAATTCTTAAGTTTTGCTTTTCAGGAGCAGATCTTTCATCCAAGGCAGGGACGCCCACCTCAGGTGGACTGAGACCTCACAGCCTCCCGCAGACGGCCACTCGTCCACAGCGCCGTGAGCCTCACCGACACCAAGCCCCTAGAACACCGCCAGTCCAGCTCCTCCAGGCCACATGACTCTTTGGCCAATGTAAAGTTCAACAAAACGTGGTCTTTGTAGAGCCCAGTACCCACGCTCTTATTCTTCACAATTCACTTGCCTGACACCTGCGATCACCCACAACAGAAGAATGAACACGTGGTTACAATCTGCTGGATAAAACAAGAGCCCGTGGGACCCTCCTGACAGAAGTCAACATGTAAGTCAGCGGCAAGCACACACGCCACTCCCCCGCAGTGGCGGGCTAACGGACAAATAGGAAAGGCCAGAGAGAGAAAACCACAAATGGACGGGACCACCGGTAGGTCGAAGTCTGATGAGAAACAGGCTTTCAGTCTCAGAGTCCCTTTCCCAAATTACTAATTAATGAGAAAGCAAAACCGAGTGGTCTCAGCCTGGAGAAGCCCCGGGACACCTCCTGAACCAAATGACCCAGAGGGCCGCCAACACCAGCCCACCCTGGGGAGACACACCACTCTGGGGCATTCTTGCTAAAAACAGATGCCCTGAACCTCATTAGGAGGGTAAAATGGACAAATCCAAACAAGGGACATCCACAAACTAAACGACCTGCTGTACTCTTTGAAAGGTCAAGGCCAAAAAAGGCAAGAAAGACTGGGAACCAGCTCCCGACGACAGGACACCACGAAGAGGGCTGACGGCTACCTCCGGTGAGTGGTGTGGGGCTCGAACCCCCGCTGGGAGCAACAGCGGACAGCGACGCTACGGGGACGACTGACAATGTCCTCGGACCCTGAGTCAGTGCTCTAGTGCCGCTAACTCCCAACGCTCGCTGTGAGGAGAGAACGCCTCTGTCATTCTCAAGTGGTTCAGAGAGAAATCCAACATACACCCGACTACATGTAACGGGACGTGGGTAAAACTACAGCAGAAATTCCTTGTATGTCCTCTGTACATTTAAACATATCCAAATAAAATGCTGCAAAACAGTCATTTTGTCCCTTTGGCCTTCACTCTTCCAACTGAATTTTTCCGTTACTTTGTCCACTTCTGTAAAAATTCATTTATTGGACTGGCAAAAAATGAAAGAAATCACAATTTTTATACTGATTCTCGGCATCTAAGAATATGGTTTAAAACTTCTTCCAAGGACTATAAACAGGTCCTCCTTTGTTCAGGACTCAGGGCAAGGTGCTCCTGGAGGCAGGGCAGGAGCGGGGCAGGACCCCAAGCCAGGACCCTAAGGGCAGGACCCCAAAGGCGAACCACAGCGGTGGGGCACGAACCGGCGGGCTCCCAGGGCGTCCATCACAAGTGGGCAGTGGCTTCGAACAGCCTGCGTTCTGCACATTTTGTACTTGTCCGGGGTAAGTTCTCCCGCCTTCCTGTCCTGTCTGTCCAGACAGAGCCTCTCACTGTTCCACATCTTCTCTCCCATTGTCCACTTGGTTTTGAGCTCTGCTTTCTGGGAGAGCTCTTCAAAGTTGTCCTCCAGCACTTCAGCGAACTCTGAAATTTCAGCTGCCAAGTCTTATTTCCAGAGCCCATCTGCGCGCAGTTACACCGCACACCCGCATTTGACACCGTCCTTCAGACGGTCTCCTCCAGCGCCCTGGCCACAGATCCACTGTCCCCCCTCATCTCCCGTGCTCTCTCCTGCCCTCCTGTATGGCCTCTGCTGACTCAGCTGGTGCCTTCCTCACATGTCGGGGGATTGGCGGCCACCCAGAGTCAAGGGTAAGGCAGCAGGAAGTAGGCTTTGCAGAGGGGTTGCGGGTGGCGGGCAGCGAGCAGCGGACGGCAGCCAGGGCTCTCTCAGAGGACCGCAGGAGGGCAGCAGCTGTGAGAGTTCTGCCCAAGGCCAGTTTCTGCAGAGAAGAATCCTCCCCCATTGTTTCTTTAGCACTGTATATCCGTTTATTTATTCAATGATATAAAAATTGTCATTATGCCATGAAATGAGATATAAAACACATGCTCACTTAAAAATTACTAATACAAAGAAATGCTGGTAAAAATTAAATGTCTTCAAACGCATTAATGTATTCCACTTGACATGATGACAGTAAGCAAGACTGGAGAGAAATTAGCGAAACTTTTTTTTAATATTTATTTTTGAGAGAGAGCGAGCGCACACGAGCGGGGCAGAGGGGGAGGCGGGAGGCACAGAGGGAGAAGCAGACTCCCCACTGAGCAGGGAGCCCAACACGGGGCTCATTCCCAGGATTCCGGGTTCATGATCTGAGCCGAAGGCAGACACTTCACCGACTGAGTCTGGTGCCCTAGCACAACTTTTTAAAGTACAGTCGACGTACAACATTACAGCAGTTTCGGGTGCAGAGCAGAGTGATTCAGCAATTAGACACATTATGAAATGCTCACCACGGTAAGTATGGTCGCCACCTGCCACCGCTCGGGGCTGTTGTGATACTGCTGACTGTATTCCCCGTGCTGTACGTCTCATCCCATGACTTTTTTTATAACTGGAGATCTGTACTCTTCATCCCCTTCATCCAGTTTGCCCACCCCCACCCCTGGCAACCACCAGTTTGTCCTCGATATTTATTTCTGTTTTGTTTTTTACCTTCCACACATAAGTGAAATTATACACTATTTATCTGCCTTATTTCACTTTGTGTGATACCCTTTAGGTCCATCCATGCGGTCGCAAAAGACAGGATGTCGTTCTTTTTATGGCAGCATAACACTCCATTGTGTGTGCGTACCGTGTCCCCTCTACTCATCGGTGAGTCCTTCCCCGGTCTGAATGTACGCGGACTGGCGCCGTGGAGCCAAGGAAGGAAGGAGGCTCCCTGCGACAGGCGAATGGAGAGGAGAAGCAGTCTCACCTTCCAGCAGGAAGGACTGTACACAAGGCCCAGCTCAGTGAGCTCCCTCGTACCCGCCCGTGCGTGAGACATCAGAGAGAGAGCTGACCGGCTCGGCTTCCCCCAAGAGCAGTCGCCCATCTCCTGAGGTGTATGGGGAGGAGGTCACCGCTGCCCGACGGAGGCGAAGGGACCGCACCCTCACTGCAGGCTGCGAGCACCCCCGCCAAGTCCCTGCGGTGTCCCACGTCCTGAACGCGTCTGTTCTGCTGCCTTTCTGGGATTCTAGACGAGCGAGCCAGCCTCCTTCCCGGGCTTGAGCTCCTCCGCTCTGCTCGTCACCACTCGCTCCTTAATTAGGTGCTTGCTGCTCAGAGTCCAGATGTGTCCTGCTTTCCTCCAAGATGGAATCTGCAATTCAGCTCCTTTGTGTCGGGGACTTCTGACTACAGAAGGAGAGGGAGAGCTACGCCTTGTTCTCCTCCTTTCAACTTTCTTTAGGCTTACTTCTTTCTTAATGCACTAAGTCAACCTAGCTCATTAATTTTCAAAAGTCCTCCTTTTCCAGAATGTGTTCTGAGGCCACAGGTCTGCCTTTCCCTGGCCCCTGCGGCTGCCCACCACAAGCTCTGGCGTGTGTGTCGTTCACTCGCTGTGCAAGTGTCTACCGAACACCAACTTGTCCTCGGCACGAGTGACAAGGGTGGGATGCGGCACTGAACAAAACAGACAGAAACGTGGGGAGCTCACACCAGAGAACCCCATCGGGAGAGCGACGTTGGTCCACAAATATTCCAAAGCATCCCCTTTGGTTTCTAAGCATTAAAGATTTTAGAGGTTTGGAGAAAGCTTTCTCATTTTACTGCATTGTGGGGAGAGTATCAATTCTCTGCAATCTGTTGAAGTTTCTTTTGGGGCCTTAATGAAGCTGATCTTTTACACAGGCTTCTGGGTCTGCTCATTTTAAAAGAGCATACTCCACAGCAGTCAGTGCGCTGGGCCAGGACTCTTGGCTTCGCGCCCGAATCCTCCATGGCCTTCCCCCACTCATGTCTGCACTTCATCAATCAGTTTCTGTGACTGAACCTGGGAGTGCGACTCTGTCCGTGCCTCCTGTACCTCTGTCACTTTTAAAACCCATGCTGACACGCCGCTGTCGGATGCAATGAGGCTCGCCACGGCCACGTCCCCCTGTGGCTCCACCTCCCCTGTCCTGGGGACTCCCTCCCGCTAGAAACTCGCTGTGTCCTAAGACCCCCAATGGACAGGCCAGAGGAGCAGGCCAGATACAAGTGAAGCAGTCTGCACTGTGAGCCAGAAGGCAGACCTGAGAACTATCTAGAACACAGAGGGCAGCAGGGACGGAAACACAAAATGAGGTCCTGAGGGCATGGGAAAGTTCCGGCACACACGGAACAATCCCGTTCCCCCATCTCTCTTAGGGTTCCCACCTCTTCTTTCTTGTCCTTCGTCATTTTGAACATTCCGCGTCCTCATTCCAACATTCCTTTCCACTCATGCCAGGGTGCCAAACTTGCCTGCGTACCTGCCGGTTCTGCACGGCCGTTTCCCCACATGGTCCTGCTCTCCCACGGAGGTCGTCTTCAGCAGTGGGGTGGCTGTTCTCCACGGGTACACAGTGAGCCCTGGCTCCTGGAGGTGCCCCCCATCAGCAGACCTCCACTCTCCCTCCTGCCATGGCCCAAGGCTTCCACTAGTGTGGGACTCAGATGAGGAAGAACCTTCCCCTTGCCACACGGGCAACACACACATCAACCCCTTCGCACCCATGATGCATCCTGGCAGCTCCATTTCCTTAAGAAAGATCTCCACCCCAGGCCCAGGGCCACGGGCATCCAACAAGTCTCCTCCATCTTTCCAAGGCCGGTACGTGGGCCTTTCCTAGTCCTTTCCTTGGTCTGGTCACCATGCTCCCAAACACACATGGCCCTGAGGCCAGATGAGCATGAGAGGCCCGATGGACCCCGGGGCGAACAGGTGTCAATTCGGGGTTTTCTCTCCAAGATAGAGACCCTCTCTGGAACCTGAGACTTTCCCTTTCTTTCAAGTTCAGCTATTGCTTTAGCTATAAAAACTACATAATCCAGCACTCTTGTGCTTGAGGCAGGACCAACTTCAGCTCCACCCCCTGGTGCCAGGGTCTCACACAAATGTTTCACAGGTAAGAGAGTCATCCGGGCGTGCTCCTGGCCTGTACCTGCCTCCCTCAGAAAGAAGGAAGGATGCTTAGCAAAACCTAAATCAGAATTCCTGTTCCCAAGGCCCCCGCAGACTTCCGCTGTTGTGCGGTCCACGGAGCCGTTCTTGTCTCCTTCCCCACCAGCGGGCTGTGAGCGCCTAAGAGATGCATTGGCCTGTCACCAGTACCATGCGTGCAGGAGTCGTTCATAAACGCATTCTGCACTTGCCCAACCCCAAACTAGGTTCTAGATGGTTTTGGTTCTGTTTATTAAGTAGGGCGTGGAGCCCAACGCAGGGCTTGAGCTCAGGACCCTGAGATCAAGACCTGAGCTGAGATGGAGAGGCGGATGCTAAACCGACTGAGCCACCCAGGCGTCCTGGTTCTAGATGTTTTAAACCAATTGTAGCAAGTCGGACAAAACCCTAACCATTCTGAAATGTAAGAAAAGTGACATATATTTAAGACTTCACCCAAATACTTTCAAAGTCCAATTTCTTCATTAGATAAAAATGCAGGTTAAGTATAAGCACATCATCCTTGTCTTTTTTTTATCTACACGCTACTATCCCAGCTGGGATCAGGACTCGGCCTGCTACTCCCCGGCTGTACACACGTCTGGACCCGGGTGCGTGGGGCGCTGAGGGGCTCAGGGCCGCTCCCGGGGGCACGCGACACTCACCGTCCAGCTTCATCTGCTCTGGGCAGTAGTAGTGGACCACGGCCAAGAGCGCGGCCCCGTCACTGCCGTCCCGCATCAAGTCCTCCAACACCGGGAAGTAGGGTGGCTGCCTCGTGGACGGGTGCTCTCGGCGGTAGCGTACCTGCAGTTGGTAAAAGGAAAACGGTCTACACACGAGATGCCTCCACGAGCACCGCTGTCACAGGCAGGCCGCTACATCAACAGCTAACGTAAAGCCCGCTGGGTGATGTTTACAACAACGGCAATCACACGGTAAAAGCTCAAACGTCGGGATGACACACTCTGCCTTGAACACACATGCCAAGATCCAGGGAACTGAGCGCCACGGCCACCTGGGGCGACAGCGACTAGCTGCGGAAGTGCCGGACTGTCCACTGTACGCGGCACACGAGAGGAGGCCGAATGCACGGCCACACTACCGAGAGCCGCACACTCCGAACAGATGAGAAACAAGTTAAAGGGCGAACAAGCGAAGGCTCGGAAGACCCGCCTTACTGCTCCTTTTCTCAGTATTATCAGCAGTAACTTCAGCCATTAAGAAAAGTACAAAACAACATTAATATATGCTTTGAGAAATTCCCCAAATCAGGGTAGACAAAATTTCCTAGAATACGTCAACCAGGCCCTCTAATAAATGCAACAAAGCATCAGGAAACAGAATGCAAGCAAGGTGCAATCTGAGACAAGTGGTTTGTCACGGTTTCCATACTTCTGCCTTTGGAGCAGAGGGTGTGTGCGGTGTTCCGAGCCACCCCCCGCCCCCCAGCGCGGCCCCCACCGCTGAATGTCAGGTGACGAGTGTACAGACACACAAGACACCAAGGGGAGGGGATCCACACGGGCGCCTGTCCCAAATGTCCTGCTGCGCGCTCGCTTAGTTTCTTCTGCATTAACGTTCACAATACAGCTGCCTCTTCTCCGGGGGAAGAAAATACGGGAGACAAACCGGAGAAAGAAAACCAGCAGTCCATACGAACGACTGTGGATTTCTGAGACCTATGCAGAGGGGTTCAGCCCGAAGAAAAACCCATCGCTCAGCAATTGAGAATTTAAAGTCTGAATGAATATGCAGGCTGGGATCATCAATACTGGTACCCGGCATGACACACATCTAACACACTCGTTCAAGCAGGAATGGGATCCGTTTCATGTCCCTGAAGTCTGTGTTGACGGAGACTTTAACTTGTTTCTCAGGGCCCGCAGCAGCGGTTACGACGGGCGGCAGCGCACACGGCCCGCGGGGCAGGGGCCGGGGCTGCGGCATGCAGAGCATGAGGACATGCGCCAGGCCAGGCTCGCACACACACGACACAGCACACACGGTGACTGACCACGGCATGCAGTCAGGCAATGGTCTCCACTGAAGATGGATGGCATGGGTTTAAAATCAGGGAAAACAACTGAACTGCAGGGTCCAGTCAGGTGTCTAAACCCTCAGGCTGCGGGGCACCACGGCGGAATGTCTAAGCCTGCCGGGCCCGACCACACCTTACCGCGCTCGTCCTCACTCGCCGATCTGCTGGGCACTGGAGGCGCAGCCCTGGCTACCAGTGTCTACAAGGGAACCCGAAGGGTCACTGCTCTGGTCACATCTTTCAGATTCTACGAGACTCTCTGCTGAGACTTGACTTCCTACAGGACAGCTCAATTTTTGACAATACCCTCACTAAATAACATACCTTAATATTTAGCTCTGTGGCCCTCAGGATTCAAGTGAAGAGATATGTAAATACTCATAACAAGGTTGTCCTCTTCTTTGGTACAAATACATCTCAAAGAGAAGCAAAATTATCCCCAAAGTTGGCCACAGGGCAGAATATATCACATGGAGCCACTGACCAGCTTACAGCCACGATTATTTCCCTTATGACAAAATTCGAAAGACTCTCCGGTCCGAATAATTCAGCTAAAGGAGCGGGCAGTGAGAGTCTGCAGAAAGTTGTGCCCCACAGCTCCACTCTAAAATGCACCACGGGGAGGGCCAAGTGCTTTTCCACCGGAACGGGGTAACAAACGGATTCTGCTTCCAGAATGCATCACCAACGGGAGCACAGCTAAAATTGGAGATCCAAATCACTACTTTCTAACTTTGTTCTTATGGGAAAATTCACACTGAATG
The DNA here is from genome assembly GCF_017311325.1 of Ursus maritimus. Classification (NCBI taxonomy): domain Eukaryota; kingdom Metazoa; phylum Chordata; class Mammalia; order Carnivora; family Ursidae; genus Ursus; species Ursus maritimus. The sequence continues at coordinate 58,740,017 of NW_024424119.1, forward strand.
TTAAGCTGCATTCCAGAAATCCTGTATCCCTGCTGACGGAGTTCAGGCCTCTGCCTGGCTGCCCCTTTCCCTGCCCCGGGGCGGGGGGGTGTTCTGCACACCCCAGGAGACGTCTCTGCAGAGGGAAGTCCTTCTCTGCCACACGAGCAGCCTTCCACGAGGCACGTTACCAGCATCCATCACGTGACATGTTGCACTTACTAAGAGATGTCACGTTAAGTATCACCGTTAGGGAAGGTACTATCAGAAGGACAAACTGTCGAGAGTAACTTGGAAATCAGACTGTCCCTTCTGGTATCTGTTTAAGGCTAGAGATGGATCCTCTCATTTATGTTTATGTTCATCACATAAAGAAGTAAACAGGGGGCTCCTGGGCGGCTTAGTTGGTGAAGCGTCTGCCTTCAGCTCAGGTCATGATCCCGGGGTCCTGGGATCGAACCCCGCATCGGGCTCTCTGCTTCTCCCTCTGTTGCCCCTCCCCCGCTCATACTCGCTCTCTCTCTCTCCCCCTTCCCTCGCTTGCTTTAAATAAAATCTTAAATAAATAAAATAAAATAAAATAAAATAAAATAAAATAGAAGTAAATAGGTGTCCATAAGAAGAAATACCAAACTCTCTCTGTAAAATTACCTAAGAAATTGGGCAAAACCAAACTGGATGTGGTCTACAAAAAGCCTATTGAGCCCGGAATCTGGACATTGCTCGTACTGTAGAAAAGCAGTAACAACATCAAAGAGGACATTTAAACACAAGAAACAGGCTTGAGTGTGAGCAGCTGTTTGATGGAAGCGAGTGACTGCAACGGACGGCTGTCGGATGCAGCTGGCGCGCGCGGAGTTCACTTACGGGCACTAACTTCCAGTACCACTTGGAGGGGGACTGCTCGGGAAGCAGGGGAGGAAGCAGGAGAGAGTGTCAGCAGACAGGCCACGGCTGGACCGCGTCCGACACTGTCACACAACATTCACGGGAGAGCCGGACGTCCTCTGAGAACTAAGGCCTGTCGGGCGCACATGACCTGGACACCCTCCTATCGTCACACGACTGAAGTGGACGGTCACAGGCACCGCCACAACACTAGCCTCTGCGGGAGCAAAGTACACCCCGGAAAGGGCACGGGCCGGGCACCACGAAGGACAGACGCCAACTGCAACTCGGAGAGGCGCTCCGTGCGTCGTCTGTGCCCATCTGAAGAACAAAGAGGCTCACAAAAGCCTGGCCCAGGGTGTGGTGCCCATGGCATCCCCAGAGGCCAGGAGCACATGGAGGAGGCAGAGGGATGCCGAGACCATAGACGTGACCGAGCCACATCGTACATGCGTTAAAGGGATGTGGATTCAGTCACACACCTGCTTAGCAAAAAAACACGATCACAGGGGAAGGAAAGGACAGAAATGAGCAGAAAGGATAAGGCGCCATCTGTGTCACTTCATAAGACACGTGACGTTATCTGCCTGAATTCCATGCAGGGTTTCAGAGATGCACCACCAGCCACCCTGGACCTCACGGGCAACAGAAGGGGTTCTCAAGGGCACCTTTGACAGTAGCAATTTTCTCCTCCACTGGTGAAATCTAGAAGCTAATTCCCAGGGAACGCTGTACGCCCCCCATTCTTGAGCTTCCGATACCTCCCAACATCTCCCTCACCTCCCGCGTGAAATACAAACCCACCCCCGACCAGGGAGAAACGAGGAGCGCACTGGCACGCCCACCACCGAGGCCCTCGTGGAGCCAGTCTGCCAGGAGACCTCGGAGCCTCGCTCCGCTCTGAGGGGGTGCAAATAAAGAATAAGCAAGTAGTGAACACTGACACAATTTTTTAAAACTGGGAGCAACATTAACCAGATGCATTCCAGAATAAATGTACCCTTTACCTTTTGATGAGCTGGACTTTCCAATAACTGCTGTTTTAACTTAACTTCTTTCTCTGTTATCTCTCTCATTTTAAGATTTACCTGAAGTAGAAAAAAATGCATTAAAAGGGCAATGGCTTCCGTATGTTCACATCCACATCTTTGCTCCTCCACCTAGAGACCCCTCCTCGTTTGTTTGCGTTCCCTTAGACACAGGGATCATTTAGGCCAATAACACATATGCAGGAATGTATGGATTCCACACGGCCGGCGCTCGATGTAGAGACCAAAGCTGGCCTGCTACTCCAGAAAATACTCTGTGCCTCTGCACACCACTGTGATGCTCGCCACCTCGCCACGGGGTCAGCGGGCCACGTCGCTGAACGCCTGGGGCGCACACAGAGTACAAGGTGTCACCATCAGCAAACGCCACTGCTGAGACCATGTGTCTGGACGGCCCGCTGTAGAGCCTAGCGGGGGGCTCATGTGTTCCCCACCCGTTCATACATGAACCAAATCAACTTTAATCATAAGATTTAACCGTACACCCTTTAACAATGAATACAACTTATTAGAAATTAGAGTATTCTCTCCTGAATGATTAACCCAAAGATAAAATCAAAATTGCGATTATAAAATAATACCATAGAGGGGCGCCTGGGTGGCTCAGTCAGTTGAGCTCCCAACTCTTGGTGTCGGCTGAGGTCATGATCTTGGGGTCCTGGGATCGAGCCCCAAGTCGGGCTCTAAGCTCAGCAGGGAGTCTGCTTGAGGATTCTCTCTCTCCCTTCCCTCAATCCCCCACCCCACCCCTGGCACACACGCACGTGCACGCACACACTCTCTCTCTCAAAATAAATAAATCTTTAAACAATAAATAAAATAAAATAAAATAAGATAAAATAAAATAAAATAAAATCATGGAGAAAAATACTCATCAATGCTTCAAGGGACATGATCAAAGCTATAATCGGATGAAAACACAGAACTGAATGTCTTATTAAACAAGAATACAGGGTGCCTGGGTGGCTCGGTTGGTGCAACGTCTGCCTTTGGCTCAGCTCCTGAGCCTCGAGTCCCGGGACCGAGCCCCACGTCAGGCTCCCTGCTCAGCGGGGAGTCTGCTTCTCCCTCTGCTCCTCACCCCATTCATGTTCTCTCTCTCCCTCTCTCTCTCTCAAATGAATCTTTAAAAAAATAAACAAGAATACAGATAAATGAACTCATGCAAATCACATCAGGAAGGTAGAAAATTTGTTTTGAAAAGAAAAAGGTGGAAGAAAAATTAACACAGACGAATTTTAAAATAAATGAATGAGAATAGATGAACGGATGGCTAAGTAACAGTAAATACCATAAAATGTTAAATGTAAAATCTAAGTGTTGGGTACATGCGTGTTCTCCATATAGTTTTTCATGTTTACAATTTTTCGTAATAAAAAAATCTTTGGAAAATGTGTTTCTGTCATTCACTACACGGCTTTCTAGTATGGGGAGGATTTTACAATTAGACTGATGGTGGCATTAATGAGTGTCATGTTTGAGTCTGTTCATGAAGTGTGGGCTCACTGGGAAGACCCACACAGCTCCCCGTGACACCATGTTCCAAATGGCCCATGTATCAGTCACAGTCGTGGTGAGGAGCAGGACCAGGAAGGACACAAGAACCATAAGTGGACTTTAATATAACCACAGACAAAAGTCACTGACTTAATATTTGGAACATACAAAACAATTCTTATAACAATAAAAAGACAAAGAATCTGATCTCAAAATTGGCAGAGGATCTGAAGACACGTTTCCAGAGAAGACCTGCGAATGTCCGACACGCACGTGGAAATGAAAAGGGGCTCCCACCGTGGGATGATTCATGGGATGATTCGGACTGAAGCCATGAGACACCACTTCACTCCCTCGAGAACGGCTCAAATCGAAAAATCAGAAACCAAGTGCTCGTGAGGACGCGGGACGCTGGAAGCCGCAGACACCGCGGAAGAAACGTACGATGGTGCACCGTTCTTCAAGAAGGTAAACGCAGAGCTCCTGCATGAGCAGCAGTTCCGTCCCCAAATACCCAAGAGACACGGACACACATCCACAAAATCTCATACACTCGTGACCCCAGCAGCACCGTCCGTGACAGCCAGAGAGGGCACGCACCCCGAATCCCCTCGGCTCGGGAGCACACAACGGAGACCCGCGCAGTCGTACGAGGGATAGAGCGCTGGGGCGAGCTACGACACGGGTGACGGGAGAACACGGGGCGCCGAGTGGAAGCAGCCAGACCCAGAAGGCTGCAGAGTATACGCTCCTGCTGGTACGAAATGCCCACGGTCAGCAAACCCGCAGAGACAGGAAGCAGGTCCACGGCAGTCGGGACGGGGGTCGGGCCGGGGAGTGAGTGCTGATGGGGACTTTCTTTCTGGACGTGATCAAACTGTTTGGAATTGATGAGGACAACTGTACAACCTTGTGAATATATTAAAAGCCATGAAACTAATTCCATGGAACCATGGAATTAAAATAGTGAATTTTCTAATGTGAATTTTATCTCAAATTTTTTTTAAATTGGTAATAGTTTCAAATCCCATATCGTGCTTTAACCTTTGAGAAACGACTACTCGTCAAGTTTTGGTGTAGAATCAAGAGATGCGCGATGGACTTGCGGGAAGATGGCAGAGTAGGGGTTCCTGAGCCCCCCTCACCCACGGATACATGCAGGTATCATCCACATCATGTAAAAACCCAGAAAATGGCCCACAGACTAGCGGCGCGGACTCTCACAGCTCGCGGTAGAGAAGAGGCCGCGCCGACAGCGGAAGCAGCATGGCATTCTGTGACACGTCATCTCAAAAACATCCAACCCCCCCCCTCTTCCACACAAAGCCGGATTTCTTCACACACTTCAATACAAGCACACTCTGGCAAATTACATGCAAAAGCAAGGAAGAGAAGCCAGCTCTTCTTCCAGGAAGCCAGATGTTAAAGAAACGCACAAAACTGTAAAATATCACTTTTTCTTCCAAAAAATAGTTATTTTTCATAAAAATATATTATTTCTATTAGCTATTAGCATGACATTAGTTTACTGAACTTTTAAGCAAATCAAATGTTGATATTTTTTAATCCTTTAAAATACACGGCAATTTTTAGAAGTGTAATGGGGACCTGAGACCAAAAGTTTGAGAACTCTTTATCTATGTAAAAGAATGATGTGCAAAAACAAAGGATAAATATTCCCTATTTTCAATCACTTTAAAAGATATCTAGGGGAGCCTGCGTGACTCAGTCAACTGAGCGTCTGACTCTTGATTTCGGCTCAGGCCATGATCTCAGGGTCATGGCGGGAGTCTGCTTGGGATTCTCTCCCTCTCTCCCTCTGACACTCCACACCCTTGCTCACGCCCATGCTCGCTCTCCCTCAAATAAATAAATCTTTTAAAAAAATAATAATGATGAAAAAACAGAAGCCATCTAACTGTTGAAAGCAGAAGCACTATGTCTGAGAGTACAGTAAAGTGAATGAGAGCAGCATCACGGAGGCCGGGAAGGGAAACGATGTTCCTGACATCACTTGTGAAATGGTATCGCTTTATCTGAAGGCCAACTGTAAAGAACTAAAGATGCATATTGCAAACCCTAAACCAGCCCCCCAAAACCTACTGGATAAAACGGAGTACTAACAAACACCCAGCCCAAAATTAGCCATAAGAGAAGAAAGAAAAGGAAAAAATGAGATAAACAGAAAGTAGGTTATCAAACCCAGGCATCTCAATAATCACATTAAATGTAATTGATCTCAACACTTCAAGGATAAGTCAGATTCTCATTTTAAAGAGAAAAACAAGAGAGGGGTGCCTGGTTGGCTCAGTGGTGGAATCTGAGACCCTTGATCTTGGGGGATTGTGTGTTCGAGCCCCACATTGGGTGTAGAGATTCCTGAAACTAAAATCTTTAAAAAAAAGTAAAAAGAAAAGAAAGACAACAAGAGAGTAAAAAAGCAAAAATAAGAGAAAGGGAAAGGATACAGCCTAGGTACATTAGTGGTTAGAAAGCTGGAGCAGCTGTGCTACAGGAAATGAAGGAGCCCCTGGGGACAAGGACTAGCGCCTGTGAGAGACAAATTTTCATGATGACAAAAGGGTTATTAATGCATCCAGAAGATATAAAACTCCTAGAAATTGTAGATGTAACAGCAGACTGCAAACACCAACACAGGAGAGTAAAACCGATGGCGGACGCTGGAGACCTCAAGTCCCATCAGCGTGGCTGCAGGACAGGGCACCCACAGCCAGTTCACGCCCACACGCAGAGCACCCTGCCCAGCCCCGGCACAGCACGCACCGTGTTCAGGTGCACACGGGACACCCTACAAAGCCATGCAGTGGACTGCAGAACAAATCTCAATAGTCCGAGGGCTGAAATCAAGGACTATACTATCTGAGCACAACAGAATTAGAAACCAAAGCACTCAAAGAGATCTAGAATCACCTCCCCCAGCTGGGTGGAAACTAAACTACAAACTTCTAGATAACCCATGGAAAAAGTAGGACCGTGCAGGTAAAACTGAAAATGGTGCAACCAGAAGGACGAGCACCCCAGCATGCAAACGGGGGAGGCTCCTGCTCTGAGGAGCCAGCAGCTTGAAATGAAGAAAGGGCTGAAAGAACTCACTTTCTACCTTAAACTAGAAAGGAGAGAAAATTAAATTCAAAATAAATAGAAAAAATAATCAAAAGTTAAGATAAGTTAAACAGAAAATAGAAGAAATCAGTAAAAACCTAAAGCAGGTTTTTAGAAGATTAAGAAGATTGACAAACCAGACCAAACCAAGGAAAGAAAAAAAAGTGACAGAGCAAGAAACAAGAGGAGACATCACTACAGACATACGCACATTTAAAAGATAACAATGTAATTCCATCATTTAAGTAAAATTGAGAAATTCCTTGAAAGTCACAAGTCACCAAAACTGACACAGAATTATACAAAACCTAAAACTGGGCAAAATATTTAAACATGCACCTAACCAAAGAATATACACAAATGTCTTCAGCCGTTAGGGAAATGCAAACGAAAACCACCATAAGACAGCTCTACACAGCCACTCAAATGACTCCCACTAAGAGACGGACTACGCCGAGTGCTGGCAACAGTCCGGAGCAACCGGGGCTCCCTCACTAGTGGGAGCTTCAAAGGGTGTCATCACTTTGGAAGATACTCTGGCAGTTTTTCTAAGGTTCAATACGTCCTTGTTGCTGACCCGGCAATTCTACTCCTACATATGCTACTCAAAGAAATGAAAACCCATCTGCATGTAGACTCGTACACAAGTGTCCCTAGCAGCTTTATTCACAGGAAGACAGACACTGGGAACAACCGTAGCGTCCATCAACAGGGGAAAAGGGGAAACGTGCTCTGTTCATAGAACGGAATTCTCCTGAGTATAAAAAGAAAACCACTGACAGATGCACTAATATGGATCAATTTCAGAATCCTTTTACTCTGTGAAAGAACCCCGGCCACAAAATGAGCACATACACACGATCCATTTTTATCAAAACCTAGAAGAGGTAAAACTAACTTCCAGTGAAGAAAGGAGATCAGTAGTCATCTGGGCTGCAGGATTAACTGCAAAGGGACACAAAGGAACTTTTTTAGAGTGATGGAAATGTTACCTTGATTGTGAATGTTAAACAGATAGCCACTTGTCAAAACTCAAAGAACTGGACCCATTTATTGCATGCTAATCGATTATACAGCAGTGAAGCTGGGTTTTGTTTGTTTGTCGGGTGTGACTGGGTGGCTCAGTCGTTAGGCGTCTGCCTTCGGCTCAGGGCGTGATCCCGGCGTTCTGGGATCAAGCCCCACGTCAGGCTCCTCCACTGGAAGCCTGCTTCTTCCTCTCCCACTCCCCCTGCTTGTGGTCCCTCTCTAGCTAGCTCGCTCTCTCTCTCTCTCTGTCAAATAAATAAATAAAATCTTAAAAAAAAAAAAAAAAAAAAGACTAAGCAACCAGCTAGGCATCAAAAAAAATGTCAAAAGCCACAGCAAGATGGGTCCTGGTAAAACTCCAGAACTCTGGGGACACAGGACAGCTCAGTCACACACAGCAGAGAATCTGGAGAACAGCTCTGTGGTGAGTCCCAATCCCAGGGAGGGCAATTCCCCACCCCCCTCCAGAGTGCCTGATGATCCAGGGGAGGGAAAGGGGCTTGTTCAGGAGCTGGGAAACGCTGGCAAGGCTGCAGCCTTTCTGAGCATGCTGCCATGTCCAGACATGCTCCCAGCACAGAGGCTCCGGCTGAGAGCGAGGCAGGTGCGAGCTGACAGACAGGCAAGAGCCAATGTAGCAACCACTGAGCCACCTGGACTGGGCAGGACAGTCCCTAGAAGTGATGCAACACAGAAAAAAAACTCACACAGGTCGCCTGACAGGCCTGTGACTTCAGAGTGGCTGAAAGGGCTGACAGCATCCAGACACAGAGTCAAACACGGAAAGGAAGTGAACCCACAGAAATACCTTCCCAAATGAAAACAGGCCAGCGTGGCAGTGAGAAAAGCTTAAATCTGTACTCAAGTGTAGTCACCCAGCAGGAGTCTTGGGAACACTATCTACAACCACAGCTTCAAAGAAGATTCAGATATCTTATGAGGCATCGAAGATCGATGCAGGACAGAAAACTTTCCTACGTGAACTCTCAAGAGCCCAAAACTTATTAAACATGCAGCAGTTTTCAGTGGGGAGAAAACCCACCTGCAAAATGAAGGTGGGAAGGCTTTCAGGCCCAGCTGTGAGCCGTCAGGCGTCAGAGGACCCACAGCCACTGGAGTCCACGTAGGAAAGGCTTTGGGGAGCTCACACCTCATCACAGTTCAGGGAAAAACCCTCTGAGTGCAGAGAGCATGGGGGCACATCTCACCCTGCCTCAGAACTCACATCTGAGAGGAGCCTCACAAGCAGTGAGTGCCAGAAATCTGCTGAGTGAGCACACCCCTTATTTGCCACCTGCAAATCCACGCTGGAGAGAAACTGCATGAAAGCAGTGAGTGTGGGGGGAGCCCTTGGCCAGAGGTCACCGCTCAGTCAACATCAAAGCACACATGAGGGAAAACCTATCAATGTAAGAAACTTGTGTTCATAGGGAAATGCTAAAGAACTAGCAAAACATGGAAAAAACATTCAATAAAAATGTAACTATTGGGCAAGGACCAAAAAAAGGTCACAAAAAACTGAAGCAAGTATTAACTCCAGGAAAACCAAAGTGTGGCACGAGAAAAGGGTTGCGAGCTGTGAAAATGTTGTTCCTTGCCATAGTAATGTCACATCTGACCACAGATCCAACCACAGCAGGCCATGTGACCACAGGAGGCCTGCAGGGACCTGAGGGGAAGGTCACATGAGCTAATAGCAAATTAGAAGGCAACGCCTACCAGAGGCAGAGGCAGTGCCAGAAACAGAGTGCATTTCTTTACGATACCGGACAGCACATATGCACAGAGAAAAGTGATGCCGCTGGACCACATGAAGATCACCTTCCACACACCAGCCAGGGTCCAAGGTCAACCAAGGCAGCAATGACCACATGAAGATCACCTTCCACACACCAGCCAGGGTCCAAGGTCAACCAAGGCAGCAATGACCACATGAAGATCCCCTTCCACACACCAGCCAGGGTCCAAGGTCAACCAAGGCAGCAATGACCACATGAAGATCACCTTCCACACACCAGCCAGGGTCCAAGGTCAACCAAGGCAGCAATGACCACATGAAGATCACCTTCCACACACCAGCCAGGGTCCAAGGTCAACCAAGGCAGCAATGACCACATGAAGATCACCTTCCACACACCAGCCAAGGTCCAAGGTCAACCAAGGCAGCAATAACCTGGAAAACCACGCCTAAGACTATGGCACATGGAGAACACCCTTAATATACGAGAAACGTGATCGGGCAGGGGAGAAAAGGAATACACCCCACCCCCAAAGAAACATGATCAAAGATAACAAACAAGCACTTTACCAAAAAAAAAAAAAAAGGAAATAGCCAAACATATACTCTATTTTTAAACTCCGATTTGACCAATGAATGGAAAAATAAAAGTAAAAGGAGACACGATGTTTCACCTTTAAAACGGCAAGCTTTCTTTAGTAGTATCTAATTTATGGGAAGTCACGGGATAAGACACCTCCACAGACTCACAGTATGAAAAACAGTACAATCATAAGGTCAGAAATTTGGCAAAAACCAGTCTAAAGCCTTTAAAAATGAACCTCGGCTACACGGCAACCACTGCCCACCGGTTGTGTGTGGGAGGAACATGGCCGCCTATGGAGCCGGCACCTGGAGACAAGAGCAGGTGGGCAGCACAGCCGGCCCGAGACCCCATCCCCAGCCTGCCAGAGGCAAGCCTCGGCTTACGGCCCAGCAGCTGGAAGCACCTAATTGTGCTTTTAAGCCTATATATCACGTCCAAATGAATAAAAATGACGAGAATTTATATGAACACACTACGTTTCCAGGTGGTAAGATTACAGGGAATTTATATTTTGTTTGTTCATCATGTTTCCTACACTTTCTGTAAGGACTACGTCATTTCGTTCATAAGGGGAAAAATTCAATAAAAGTTATTAGAGAGAAAAAAAGTTAAAACTTGCACTTGGGCAGGGATGAAAGGTGTAACGTAGGGAATATGCTCAACCCCAGGGAGGCTATGTGGTGACGGACGGTAGCTACGTTTGTGGCACCCACGGCACGATGTACAGACTTGCCGAATCACTATGTTGTACACCTAAAACTAACACGGCACCGTATGTCAACGATCAAAAAGAAAAAGACCTGACCACAGTAAACTCATGTTGAGACTTACAGAAATATCACCCAAGAGCGCCTGCTTGAGAGTCTCTCTCTCCCTCTCCCTCTGTCCCTCACTACCTCCCTTCCTCTCTTAAAAAAAAAAAAAAGGAAAGAAAGAGTCGCCCAAGGTTCAGTTGCCTATGGAAACACGCACCAGTCCCAAACATCATTCTTTAGCCAAGTTCTTGTGGGTGCTTCCCACATGCACGGGGACAAGTAAGACATGGTGCCCCCCACCAAGACACAACCTTCTGGACAATGGCCAGCTTCCAGGTTTAAAGCAGGATCCAGGGATTCCGGTGAACCCTGGAAAAGCCCCCTCCCTCACTGAGCAGAGATTTAAGGTCATCTGCCCCTATATTCGCTTCCCCTGACCCAATCTGGGTAGGAAACCAAGTAAACAACAGGGGTCTTAGCTAGAAGTCACAACACCACTTGACATAAGGCCTTGCTTCTCACCATGGAAGCCCTTTCAAGGGAGCCAACACACACACCATGGCCTTTGCCTTGTTCTTCGACTACTTCCATGGCCACTGATTTTGACCTTGCCTCTTATTAAATAAAGCCTCACTTTACGAATACACGTGCCAGCTATGTAGCGAAATCATTTCAAATCCGCGGCACACTAACACAACTTCACAGCGCGCTGCTCCGCCTTGTTTCCTCTGCTTCCTTAGCCAAGCGTCCCTCTCTGCACACCTTTTTGCAAATAAGGATGCTTAAAAACCAAAAAGTTTTGGTGAGGTAATCCTATAAATAATCGCATGCCACTAAAAATACTCTTTCTATACATTGTATAAAAGATTACGCTGTAAGCTTTTAAACTTAAAAAGAGAAAACAGCACTTAGGAAAATACCACTTTCCTTAATCTTATCAAAACACCTTGTGAAATCAAGCACTCCTTTAACGCACGGAGGTGCTGAGATACAACTCCACAGAACGTGACCATTCAAAGCCTGAGCGCACCCCGCTCCCCGCACCCCGCTCACACCCTCCCTCTTCACGTCTGGGAGCAGACCTGTTGGCTCTGTCTGCGCAGCAGCAGACGCGCTGCGGGACACAGCACTTTCACTTACTGCGTCCGTAGCCCCTCCAAGGGCAGGTTCTCAGCGTGACACACGAGGAGGGTGCCTCCCTTCCTCGGGGGGGAAAGCACCTGCCACCCAAGGAGCACCCCCACCCATTCACACTGCTCAGGGAGACAACCCACAGCCCCCTGTGCCCGTCCTGGCCACGGCTCCCGGCACTCACCTTGTTCACCCAGAACACCATGGCATCCTCGAGGTCGTAGGGAAGCTCTTTCGAGGCACTGAACGTGGAGAAGCGCTTGACGCTGGCCACCACCTTCTCAATGCTGATCATCTCCACGGTGTAGGCCATCATGAGGGCGTCCACCATCGCCATGTGGGCGCTCTGGACGCAGAGACAACAGTCAGCGTGGCCCAAACCCACCTCTCCTAGCAGCTTCAACACAGAGACCCTGCTCACAAACTCTGACCCAATTCCATTGTTTCAAGGTCGATATCTGCACGTTACCCGTCCCCAGGGTCCAGCCAACTCGGCACCCTGTGGTGTGGAGGGCTCCGTGCCTCCTTTCTCGTCTCCATGGCAACCTGGAGAGCCCCAAGGGTGGCATCTCTACTTCATGGCTGAGAGAAAAGGTACAGAGGGAAGAGATGTGCCTGAGGCTGCAGGACCGGGAACAGGTCCCCGGGTACCAGTCAGGAGCCCTGAACACGAAAATCACACCACATCTTTGCACCGTCTCGTCCCAGAACCTGAGGAACATCCTCTTGACTCACAACACATCATCGCAAAGCCCACGAGTGAAAAGCCACAGAATGCGAAATGCCAGTGAACAGGCAAAACAGCAACGCAGGAGGCACCAAAACTCGCTGACCCAGAGTGGTCTAGAAAAGTCATATCAGTGGTGTGGCTTCCAGAGAAAAATGGGGAGAGGGAGAAAAAGGCACCTTTACTTCTTTACCTGGACACAAAAACACGATGTGCGTGAAACAATCTAACAGGATAGGCAACAACTACTTAGCATAACCCCTGCAAAAAATTTGCCTCCAAATGTTTTCATTAATATGCCTCAACTTAAGCTTGGCATCCACAGAGCACTGCCGATGCGGAAGAGAGCAGAGAGGAAGCGGCTCTTTTCCCCTTTCTCTGCAATCACAGGCACTGAAAGAGAGGCACAACAGCTCAGAACCTCATGGCAGACACAACCCCGGCCATCCTGTGGGACACTCATGCTCATGCCATCTGCGCCTCAAGTTTCAGGGCGACCTTGCCGCCCGCACGCCACCGAGCTGCAGAGGGACAGCTGGCAGCACGACAGGCCGGGGCGCCAGGCGGGCGCCCGTGGCCCTAGAAGCGGTCCCCGCTGGCGAGACACAGCCCCTGCCCCCGCAAACGTGCAGGAAACTCACCATCTTTATGGGCGCGTGGCTGAGGTCGGGATCCATCACAGGGGTGTCGTCGCTCTCCATCACGTAAATCCCTTTCCGGGACAGAGCCTGGATGACGGACTGGTGTCCCTGTAAGGCGGCCACCTGGTCCCCCTTCAGGATGAGGCTGCACACACGGCAGTAGAGCTCGCTGGACAGCAGGAGCTTGATGACAGGCGGCTTGATGTGCTCCTGCTCATACTGGTCAGTGTAAAAGGGGTCCCTGAGGTCCTCGGGGATGTTATCTGAGCCAAGGAAGAGATCACCACGTGAGCGTGACACGTCCACTCCAACTGCTAACAGAGGACTGAGCTGCCACTGACCACGATGGGTGACTCATCACATACTCGCACATCTCCCCCGGCAGAGGCAAACAAGCTGCTTACACCACCGGGGGGGGGGGGGGGAACGCGTGGGCAATGCACACCTTTCAGCAACTTCACCACCACAACCCCAAGGAGCAACCCTCCCTGACGGAGGGGAGCGGGAGGCAGGTGTGGGAGCCCAAAGTGGGTAGTGGAGCCAAGGCAACCAAGACTCAGCCAGGCTAGGGGAGCAGGGCATCTGGTCACACCACGGGGGCCACAAGCAGCACCCAGGGCCACCCAGCACCTGGCCGCCCTGCAGGACGGCATGCAGCACACCCAACATAAGTGCTGGGGAGGGAGTCAAGTGCATCTTTTTTCTGACGTCCAGCTGGAGAGGACAGCAAGGCCGAACACCGGGGTCTTTAGAGAACGCCAGGCCTGCAGCCACCGTGGCAAAGCCAGAGCAGCGGCACCAGGCCTCCACCTGACTTCGGACCAGGAAGCATCAGTGCCACGCGAGCCGTGTCAATCAAGCATCACCACAGTTCCATCAAATCGAGACTTTTGTCCCCGCGTTACAGACGGGGAAGCAGAGGCACAGAGAGTACACCATGTGCTCAAGGTCACCAGCGGCAGAACCCAACCGTGCACGCACCCGATTCAGGGTCTACACCACCTCCCACACAAATACTCCCACCATCTGTGTACACTGGGGACACTCACTTTCTAAATGGCTGGCATGGCTTCCCCAATGGTGTCCCTCACACTTGCCCTCCAAGATGTCAACTGCTGTCCCCCAAGAGTGGGGGACACTCTGTACTCAAGTAGACTGGGAAACACTAAATTAAACAGAGTTAGGCTGATCTCTTCGGGTAGGGCCCGTAGACCTTTAACTCTCCAGCCCGGAGACTTCCCCCATGGTCAGGTTCTGGAACCATCCCCACCTGTGGAAGAGTTCAGACAGGCCTAGTCTCTCCAAAAAGGCCGGTGAAGGACACCCGTGCCACTCACTGCTGAGACCCGGGGCTGCCAGCACACCCTCTCCCTGCACGGTCCAGGCACCGCCTGAGGAAGAGGCCAGTGACCCCCAAAAGCACCCTCCGCCTCTTCCCCTGGCCCCTCACCCTCTTCAGCTACAGGCACTATTCTCAGAGCCCTGAATCGCTTCACTGTGGGTCTGGGGCTCCTCCGTGTTTCCCCACAGTCTCCTTAGCGCTTCACACCAGTTCTTACTTCTAACAACACTGCCGCCCTTTTGTTTTCAAGCACCGTGGTTCAAAGCTCAAAGCTCGGGGAGAGCACCACCGCAGCCCAGCAGGCACAGACGGCCAGGGCCAGAGGGACACACCCTTGCCTCGGGAACAAAGCAGCAAACGGCTTGTGAACAGACCCTGTCAGAGACTATCCTATTTTGAAATCAGCAGGAGTCCTGAAACACACAGATCATACCAATAATAAAAGAAGTGAGTCCCAGTACAAGACACAGTGGGACGATTTCTGCTTTCTTGGTAGGTGACGGTGACGCATGAGTGGGGGGCTAAGGGGAGGGACAGGAGCCGTCCCAGGCAGCAGAGAGCAGCCTGGAAGGACACACGTGGAGGACACAAGGCCTGGTCCCAAGAAGGATGGATGTCGGGAGAGGACACCGAGCCAGGGAGTCCATGGTCTGAGGACGCTTTCAGGGGGGAAAGACGCAAGCAAGGCTGACCTGGGCAGGGGCAGTCGGACCAGCCTCCACCCCAGTCCCCCGCCTCTCTCCGTGACTGCCCCACCTCCCTCCCCTCTGCTAGTTACCCACCATTTCTCCAGACACTGGAAGGGGCACTTCCCACCTCAGGTGGCAGGTGACCTCAGTCATCTGCACATGCACATCCTGACCCCAGCCACTCCCCCGAACTCCTCCATCCCTCTGCCTCCTTGAGAGGGGCAGGTAGAGGCTGCTGGCCAGGGAGCCTCATCTGCCTGTAGGTGGACTCCACCTCCCCCACCAGCCCCTCCTGGGCTTCGTCTCAAGGTCAGCTGCTCAAACCAAGAGCTTCAGGGTCATCCAGTTCTCTTCCTGCCAACCCCCTGGCAACCCCGGCTGACTCTCCCTTTGAAATATATCCAGAAAATGACAGCCACTGCCACGCCACAGTCCCCCTAACCCCAGCTCCTCTCACCTCTCACTTAGGTACCTGATGGGCTCCCTCCAGGAGAGCAGAGGCCTGCAGGCCTCAGCAAAGAAAGGTTCCCCGGGGTCACAGCTCTGAGAGGAGGGGATGGGACACAGGCATGGTGGGGGGCTGGCCCTAGGAAGGACGGGAGTCCCAGGAACCCCGGAACCCAGCAAGGCTGGACAGAGCACCCACCCTGGCTCTGCAGCTGCCTTCCCTTTTCCAATCGACTGGGTGGAAAGGTTTTCCATGGGTGGCCCACTTAGTGGAAGCTTCAAAAATAACCAATACAAATCGATTCACATAAACCACTTTTTAATTACGTCTAACTGTGAACATGAGTCTCACAACCGATTCACCTAAACTGCAGATTCGGGACCCCGTGAGTTACGGGGAAATGACGCGTCCGCTCCAGGTAAACGCTCCGGACTCCCACGAAGGCCTCCTGCTGCCCGTCCCTGCCCAGGCACCAGCTTCCTACCCCCACCCTGAGCGAGGCCAGGCTCCCGCCCCTGCCCTCACTCGCCAGCAGAGCGGAGCGGAGCCAGCTACCCACAGCTGACCTCTGCTTCAGGGGGTCGACTCCTGCCGGGACTTCCTGGGCAGTTCTGAAATTTCCCCTCAGTTTTATTAAAGTCAACAACTATTTTAAACAAAAAACTCTGTCGACGCCTTGAACCTATTAAAGTGACTTATTCTTCCTTTCTTCTACAAACCAAAATCAGCTTGTCAGAATTATTCTTCTGTCTAGTCACTATTTACTGAGCACCTCCTGTGAGCCAAAAACGCACAGAAATGAGGGGAGTCCAATGAGGCAGAGCCCCCTCCCAGAGCAGAGCTCTTAGACTAAGAAGGCACCAGGCGACACGCACACAAGGCACGGGGCGCCACACAAATGGGGACGCGGTTGGGGATGGGGTGCTGTGGGGCGCAGACGAGCCACCGAGCCGGCACCGCGGGGCAGGAGGCGGCCAGGCTGCCTGCAGCCGTGGAGCAGGAAGAGGGGGGCAGGGATGACGACACATGAGGAACACGCGAGGGAATGACCCTGACGAGAGGATTCTGGGAACCTGCTGCTCGGAGCCACAGGAGCAGCGAGCTGCACAGGCCACTTCTACACTCGCCCGACAGACACTCGACGAGGTACCTGCCAGTACCCCGCACCAGGAGGGACTCGGGGCATCAGTGGGGGCCGTCAGGGACTGAGGCAGGCACAGGTGCTCTGACGGCCTGGAGTAACAGGTGGGACTGGCCCGGGGCGGGGCCGCTATCTGCCGGAGCCCCAAGGCGGTCAGAGGCCTGAGTGACGACGGGGGGCCGGCTGTGAACAGGGAGCACCGGGAGGGGCACGGACACCCAGGAGCCAGTGGCATCGGGGCTGTGGTACGACCCAGAAAGACAGATTTCCCACTCTGCCAACGAGATGCAGGACGGTGCCTTCTGTTAACACAGGAACCAGAAGCATGGAGGACAGTCAGGGGAGAAGGACACTCTATTTCAGGCATGACGTCTCTCAGGTGCCTGTGGGGCCCTCGCAGAGATCTCAGAAGAGGCAGAAGAACACAGAGATCAGAGCAGAAGAGAAAGGGGCCGGCTGGAGACATAGCCTGGAACCCTACTACGCATCAACCATCATCGCAGCCACGGGAGCGCACGGAGGGGCACACCCAGCGAACGGCCACGCATGGGGCAGGCCTGGGAAGAGACGCCAAACAGCGACGCGGAGAAGTGACCAGAGAAGGGGGTGCAACAGAAGGTGGGGTCGGAGAAAGAACATTTCAAAGCAGGAGTGATCGGTGAGACGAGACACAAGGAGCCCAGAAGGTGTCCGTGCATTTACAACCAGGAGGCAGTGCTGGCCTTGGGAAGAGCAGGGAGAGGAAGGTGAAGGACGAAGGGGCCGAGGAGAGGGCCAGCACCTCCTGCTGCTTTGAGGGAGGCAGCGGGGCCAACACGCGGCAGCAGGAGCAGGTGTAACCGACCGTGGGAGAAGAGCCAGTGGACCGAGGTCTGAGAGCGACAGGAGGGAGCGCCGCTGCTAGTGGTGGCAGCGGCCGTGTCTCCGGCTGAGAGGATGGACAGAAGGAAGGAAGAGGAAAGAAGGACGGAGGAAAGCGGGAAGGGTGAAGCAGCAGGTGAGTGTGAGGGCAGTGGCCACAAGCTGAAGGACCCCCATCAGACACCTGGAAAGCAGGAGGCTCCTGAGCGGGAGGGCAATGCCTGGCAATCAAGCAGGACTGCTGGCGGGGCCCCAACACGGGCCGAGTGCCAGAAGAGCACAGTCTGGGGGACAGCGGTGCCAGTGACACGGGCCTGCAGTGGCAGCGTGTACAATGTGGCTGGCTGGCGATGCAGGGCTAGGACCCTGCGGGTGCATGGGACACAAAGGCGGTATGAGGGATGGGAGGGTTCTGGCCAGCCTGCACCACAAAGGGAGGGCACTAAGTGCAGAAGGAAGTGGAGATGGACAGCAGGTGCGCGGGGGACAGAGGGTCAGAGCCCCCTACTACGGGGCCTCCCAGAGCCTCAGGCATGAAGAGGGCCTGTCCTCCCATCCCCCAGGTTGGGGCAAGTTCAGTCAAGGCAGGGATACAAGTCACGGTGCTGAGGGCAGAGCTGGAGCCCACGCGTCTCACGCACGTGTTAGCCGTCACTCTCATCCACACGACTGTCCAGAGGCTCCAGAGACGTATCAAAGAAGCGCCACCGCTGTCCGCCACACCGCGCTCCACCCTGCAGAACTGGCGCCACATCCCAAGAGACGCATCAAAGAAGCACCATCGCTGTCCGCCACACCGCGCTCCACCCTGCAGAACCGGCGCCATCCCTGCACCCAGAGCTGGGCAGGGGAGCCCGCCGCCAATCCCCCAAGACAGCCCCCCACTGAAGCCTGAGACCCCAACAGGCTCCAGCTGGGTCTAAGGACAGCAGAGACCACCACCCAGCCGCCAGCGACCAGCAGATCGCACCTCAATCTGGGGCTTTCAGCAACCCCGCGGTGCCCCACCCCAGCCCAGCCCATCTCCCACCACGTGTAGAAGCCCACACGTCAGCATTCGCACCACTGACTGAGAAGTGCCACTACTGAGGCTCCAGAGGTGGCTGTGCCCGTCTCCGTGAAGAAGAGCTACGACGCTTCTCACGGTGGGCACGCGCAAACAAGCCTCACAAATCATCATAAGGGCGGTAACCCTGGCCAGAGGCCTTCGCGTTCTGCCCACACCCAAGCCTACGCTGGGGACGTCAGACAGAAAAGAAAGAAAAACAGCTGTGCTGGGCAGAGCCCAGTGACTTTCCTGCCCTACGCCAGGCAAGCACCAATAACAAAGCCGTCACAACAGTCGCAGGGAACAGGACGCCCTGTGGGCTCTTCTCTGCCCCGCTTTGCTGAGGCAGGCTCAGCTGCAGGAAGCACAGACTCGTCTTCTGGCCCAGACCCTGGGAACCTGCCCCCACCCCCACCGGAAAGCAGGAGGGGGTGCTGGATAGGGAATCCTAAAATCTGTGTGTATGTCCCAGACGACCCGAGTCGCCCCTATGTGACACCAACGGGGATCGGCACAGCAATGACTGGAGAACTACACTGGGGCCCAGGTTTCACCAGGTGTCCCGTGGCCAGGCCAGAGCGGCCCAGAGGCTTTCAAGACTAAACCACCACTGAGCTAAGGCCTACGCAAGGCAGGTCATCGGGACTCAGTCTCAGCCTAACCGGGCTGGCTACCTGTTTAAAAAAAAATTCTCTAGATTTTAACAGGATCCAGAGTCTCTCACATGTAAGAGTCAGAATGTCCAAGATACAATCCAGATTTACTCCACGAAGAAAACAGAAGGAATCTACAACTGTTGGAGGAAAGGCAATCAACAGACCCCAACCCTGCGATGGCCCAAACGTCAGACTCATCTGAGAAGGACGTGACCAGTTTTTGTAAGCATGCTCTAAGAAGGAAGAGCAAACATTTTTTACATGAATAAAAAAACTAACACAAAACTCTTAGCAACTCCAGGAAAAAAGATGTCCCAGGATGGAGGGAAACCAAAGACCAGAGCAGAGGAGGGCCGGATGCTGGTGAAGATAAGAGTGGGCTGCAAACTTCACAGCACTCCTCCTCTGTGAGGTGGAGACACAGCGGCACTGGGCCAGCACACAGCGCTGCTGGGTACCACTGGGAAGCTATGGAAGCCAAACTCAGGTGGGAAGCTATCAACCTATCAACCCTCAGCACGCCCCTCCTCCTCCTCTTCACCTCCACCTCGAGGCCCAGAGTACAACTCGGAGAACAGCTCTCTTACCAAGGACGGTGCCGAGGGGAGGGGAGGGGTGGGGATCAACAGGAAGGGCCGAGCACAAACCCTAATGCCAGCGTCCTGGCAAGACCCTCCTCACTCACACCTCAGACTCCCCAGGAAGTGCTAGTCCCCCCCCAGAGAAGAGACAGCGCGTGTAGCTAACACCCCAGGGATTCCACCACAGGCACCAACAGCAGGACCAACGCGAAGGAGGTGCAGACTGAGTACCCATATCTGACAAGGGAAGATTCGTGGCCAAACGTGACCAAGCGCAGAGTCAGGATCTTTACACACCCGCGTGGAGAGCTGTCCAGCACCGATGAACAGCATGATCCAGACGGTACACAGAGAATTAACCACCTTCGAGGGTCACCTAGCTGACTGGAGGGCAAGATTGCTGGAACATGTTCCAGAGAGCCCGGGCTCCTGCAGCACGCTCACCGGACGGGGTGCTCCATCCTGTGTCCCAGGAGGACCTGTGCCTCCAGGGCAAGCATAAAGAGGGCAAGCCAGGGCGCCTGGGGGGCTCAGTCCATGAAGCATCTGCCTTCGGCTCGGGTCATGATCTCAGAGTCGTGGGATCGAGCCCCACATCGGGCTCCAAGCTCAGTGGGGAGTCTGCTTCTCTCCCTCTGCCCCTCCCCTCGACTTGCACATGTGCTCACTGGCGCTCTCTCTCTCACTCTCTCAAATAAACATAATCTTTAAACAAAAACAAAAAAAAAAGACGGTAAGCCACATTTCTGGCACCTTTCAAGTTATAAGGGCAAAACTTGCATTTACAGGGCCGGACGAAGACAGCAGGGAACCCTGGTAACCTCGCAGATACTCTCAGCTGGGAACCCCAAGGTCTGCACCCTAAGAATAGGCTTGACTGGGAAGCACAGCAGCCCCTGAAAGCACTCAGAGCCGCACGCTGGAGGGAGGGGTCAGGGGCTGGGGCCGCGTCTACAAACTCGAGTTCCTCCCAGAGGAAGGCGCCATCTCAGGCCTCTGATGATCCCTGCCATCTTCAGAGACCTCAGCCAGTCAGCACGAATGAAACTAAGCAGAGGAGCAAAACAATGGGACACCCTACATAAAGCCCGCAGACACAGCCAGCAAGAGAAGCAGGGTCCCAGGCCCGCGGTGCGGCCAGGCTGAAGGAGGGTCAGGACAGCCTTTCCCCACTGACCACCATGAACTCTGCACCAAACCAAAAGCAGCCACACGAGGATTCTAAACGCCAACAACAGCAGGCAACCATGGGAGCAGAAGCAAAGCCTGAAGAAGCAACACTTACGGGGTCCCCAGCTCTGTACCCACCTCCTCTCCTGCCTCTGACCCGAACGCAGCCCGACGCAGCACCACACGAAAGGCACACAGCCAAAATTCTGATGGAAACCGGGACCTTCCAGCCAGAGGACTGGGAAAAGGGCTCTGCAAGCTGGACAGAGGGAGGAATCCCGGGCTTTATTTCCCTTCTCTTCCAGCTTGCCCTGGTTACAGGAGGGTGGTGACAGTGCAGGCAGCCGGAACGCTGAGAGGGGACCGGCCTCCGTGGTCTGAAGACGTGAGACCACCTGTTGTTTCCGTCCTCACCGCACCGCCCCAGGCATGCAGAGCTGCACGATGATAGCACGGGCAGCTAGGACTCCATGTGAAGCCCTCTTTCTAGCCAGAGGAGAAGCGCTTCTTGGAGCCAGAAAGTGTAGAGGGAATCCAAGAAAGGAGAGAGCCGGGAAGGGGACCCCTAATTCCATGGATGAACCCACACAACCCTGAGCTACGTGCATGTGGAACAGACCCAAAGAACCAGACTGACCTTGAAACCAGTGCACACAAACGGCACAAGAGACCCATGGCCTGAACCTAAAGGTGTTTACTACCACCCAGCTACAAAACAAAGCACCAAAACATATCCGCAGGATCTGGAAGACTTTAGCAGTACCCAGAAAACCACCCCACAATGTAATATGCAAAATGTCCAAGACACAATCCATAATTAATCAACATATAAAAAACAGGAAAGGGGTACCTGGGGGGCTCAGCTGGCTGAGTACCTGACTTGGTCTCAGCTCGGGTCGTGATCTCAGGGTCATGGGATCAAGCTCCAGGATCCATGCTCAGCAGGAAGTCTGCTTGGGATTCTCTCTCCTTCTCCCTCTGCCCCTCCCCCCCACGCACTCTCACTTGCGCTCTCGCTCTCTCTCTAAAATACATAATATATCTTTTTTAAAAAATAAAAATAAAAAGCAGGAAAATGTGACCAATTCTCTGGGAGAAAAAGTCAATCAACAGAAGCCAACCCTGAGATGACCCAGATGTCAAAATTATCAGACTTTAAAGCATGGATTATAACCAGGCTCCATGAGGTCAAGGTCACGACTCTTGAAATAAATGGGAAGATAAAAGTTCTCAGCAGAGAAATAAAATTAAAGAGAAAAAAAAGAACCAAAATTTGAGAACTGAACAATACAGTGTATTGACGAAACGTTCCCTGACCAGGGAGAATGAAGAGGACGGGGAGGTGGGTCAGCGAAGCGGAGACACATGCGTGAAATCATCGAGCTGAAGGCACAGACTGCAGAGAAGAGCCTCAGGGAGCATTGGGACGACTTCAGAAGTCGAACGCCTGTGCTCCTGCACAAAAGAGACTGGTGCCCAAAAGCATCTCAAGAAGTCACCGCCGAAACCTCCCCGTACCTAGTGAGAGACACAGATTTACAGGCTTCGGAAGCCCAAAAAACCAAACAGAACTGACTGGAAGAAAACAGTGCCCAACACTTCCTAACCAAACTGCAAAGAAACAAAGACGAAGAGGAAGTAACAGGCTCTCGGGACGCATGGCTGAGCAATTAGCTACAGACCTCCCCTGACTATCCTTTAAAACAACGAAAGGAAAAAAGACAAGAGGAAGGGGCGCCTGGGCGGCTCAGTCGGTGAAGCGTCTGCCTTCGGCTCAGGTCATCATCCCAGGGTCCTGGGATCGAGTCCCGTGTCGGGCTCCCTGCTCAGGGGGATGCCTGCTTCTCCCTCTGCCTGCCGCTCCCCCTGCTGGTGCGCAGGCTCTCTCAAATAAATAAATAACTAAATTCTTTTAAAATAAAATAAAAATAAAAAATTTAAAAAAGACGAGGAAGCATTTTGGCAGAAACACAATTTGGAAATTACAAAAAAAGAACTTGGCAAATTAGAAAAATGACAAAGCAGAAGTTCTAGAACAGAAAAATACAGTAACTAAACTTCATTTCATAGACTGGACTGGTGAACAGCACACCAGCCACCAAGGAGAACATACAGTCGAGAAGGTAAGTGGCAGGCCCTGCAAGTGTCACAGCAATGTGACTGGAGGCCCACAAAGGCAGGAGAGAAAACACGGGACAGAAACTATATTTCAACAAATAGGAATTTTCCCATACTTGTAAAGTTCATGAAACCCAGCAGAATAAAAAAGGAGATGTACACACCAAAGAACATCGTGGTAATACGGATGAAACTGAAAAACAAAGCAAAACTCAGAGCAGCCATGAGGGCCCTGTGGTCAAGGACAAGGTGGCACAGACTTGTCCCTCCCTGCTCCCCTCCACTAAGTGTAGCAACCATAAACCTTGGAAGTAAGTCAAAAGGCCACCACAGGAGAATCTGAAAGCTGCCCGAGGACGGCAAACTGTTTTGGGACCCCTAGACTAGAGGTACAGCACAGGCACAGAGCACCTCATACCCTTCCACCCGACAGAAGGTGGCCACACCTGGTTTTCTTGACTCTCAGCCTAGCAACAGAAGGCAAGCCAAGTGGGCTCGTTCCCACCCCACACTGACCGGGAGGCCTTCTACAGCGGGCCAGCCTGGCAGAACCAGTAGGGTTGGACAGGAAGGGCCGCTAATAAGCAATCTGAACACGTACTTCCACAAAGCCCCCAGCCCAGAAGTACTCTCTTTCCCCACCCTGCCTGAGACACACACCACCACCCCAACAGTTTGTGCAGGGGGACCCCACCACAACAAGCACTCGGTCTGGGAAAGGCTCTCTGTTCTCCAGAGGCTCCAGGCAGTCCCGCGCCAGGGAGCTCTTCTGCCTCCTCAAAGCAGCGCCAGCAGCGTCAGCAGGAGCCCCTGAGGCTGCAGACACACCAGGCACATGTCCCGGCACCACTGGGCTCCAAACGTTAGACTGTCATTGGCACCACGCTGCACAAAAGTAGGTCCGGGCCCGCGTGCTGCACCTGGCCCGGGAGGCTGCTGCTGCAGGAACTGTGAACGGGACCCAGAGGCTCCCAACACAATACGCAGAGTGACCAGAAAACGATGGAAAAGCACCACACCCAGAACCAGGAAAATCATGACTTAATGAGGAAAGACCAGCACCTGACACCAGCACCAAAGCGAGTGAATGTTGGAATTCTCTGACAAGGGCTTTAAAGCAACTATCGTAAGAGTGATTCCACAAGCAATTACCAATCCTCTTGAAACAAGAAAAATAGAAAATTTCAGCAAAGAGAAAGAAATTATAAAAGAACTGAATATAAAGCTGAGTACTAGAGCGACCAACTGCACCGGCTGGTCGGGCTCAACAGTGGACACGTGGAGCCTGCGGACAGAGAAACCAGTTCCCTGACCTGCACAGACAGAAAGCACGCTGAAGAAACACAAGTGGGGACGAACACGAGAGCCAACATTCGTGTCACTGGAGTCCCCGAAGTCACTGGAGTCCCCAAAAAGAGGGGACAGTGAGTGGGGCTGAAAGAGTATTAGAAGAAATCATGGCTGAAAACCTCCCAAATATGGCAAAAAATACAAATCCACAGGTTTCAAGAAACCGAGTGAACCCCAAATAACACAAACCCAAAGAAATCTACACTGAGACATATCATCACCAACTTCTGAAAATTAAAGACAAAGAAAATATTTGGAAGCAGCTGAAGAGAAACGCTGGGCCAAAACCAAGAGTCGGATGGATGCCCAACTGACTAAGCCAGCCAGGCACCCCTGAACAGAGGAAACCTTGAAAAAAATAATAATTTCCAGGATGCCTGGGTGGCTCGGCCAGTGAAGCATCTGCCTTCAGTTCAGGTCATGATCTCGGGGTCCTGGGATCAAAACCCACATCAGTCTCCTTGCTCAGCGGGGAGCCTGCTTCTCCCTTTCCCTCTGCCCCTCTCCTTGCTCTCGTGCTCTCTCAAATAAATAAATAAAATCTTTTTTTAAAAAGTTTTTACATATTAAAAAAAAATTTCTAGCAAACCGTAAATGATTGTCTAAAGGAAGTTCTCCAAATAGAAAGAAAATGATACAAGAGGGAATGCTGGAGGCTCAGGGAGGAAAAGTAACAGAGAGGTACAATTTGTGTAAATACAATAGACTGTCCTACTCATGAGTTTTCTAAATTACATCTGGTGACAAACAAAAACCCCAACACCTTCAGATACTCATGACAATGGTATTTAACGGTAGAGAGAGCAAAAGGTGGAAAAAGGTTTTCCACACCTCACTCGGAATGGCAGAACAATACCAGTCAGCTGGTGTAACTCATACATACTGTGATACCCAGAGCAACTACTAAGAAAACAGTAGACACACACCCAAAAACAATATAAATAAATCAAGATGGAATCTTAAAGAGTAGTCCAGTAATCCACAGGAAGGCAGGAAATGAAAACAGGAACCAGAAACATAAAACACAATAAAATGTCAGACTTAAGCCTTAAATACCAACAATTACATTAAATATAAAAACTCTAAGTACACCAAATAAAAGACAAAGATTGGCAGAGTGGATTTAAAAAAAAAAAAAAAAAAGCATGGGGTGCCTGGGTGGCTCAGTTGTTAAGCGTCTGCCTTTGGCTCAGGTCATGATCCCAGGGTGCTGGGATCGAGCCCTGCATCGGGCTCCCCGCTCAGCAGAAAGCCTGCTTCTCCCTCTCCCACTCCCCCTGCTTGTGTTCCCTCTCTTCCGGTCTCACTGTCAAATAAATAAAATCTTTAAAAAAAAAAAAAAAAGTAATACAACTATCTGCTGTTTACAAGAAACTCCCCTCGAACTTGATGGCTTAAGTAGGCTGAAAATAAAGGGATAAAAAAAGCTATACCAGGAAAACACTGTTATCAAACAAATGCAGGAACAGCTATAACAGTATCTGATAAAAGAAAAAGAAAACTACTAAGGACAAAAAGCTATGTTACATAACAGTAAGAGGGTCAACCCATCAGGAAGACCTTACAATCCTAAATGTGAATGCATCAAACTACAGAGCCTCAGGACAGGAGAGAAAACACAGAGAGCTGAGAAGAGAAACAGACAAGGGCGCAAGTACAGTTCTGGGCTCCAACACCCCTGTCAGCCACTGAGAGCTGCTACACAGAAATTACCGAGGACAGAGATCTGCACACCACCACCAACCAAAAGAACCCAGCTGTACGTGTGGACACTCCGCCCAACAACAGAAGACACATCTCCTCCAGTGCCCACGGAACATTCCCCAAAAAGACCTTATCCTGGCAATAAAATAAACTCTAACAAGTTTTAGAGAACAGAAACCCTACAGAGTATTACCTCACCACAACAGAACCACACAAGAAATAATAACTAAAAAACAGGAAAATCGTGGAAATTACAGTCGTAAACAAAATAATTCAGGGTCAAAGAGAACCATCGGAGGAAATAAACTTCATAGAACTGAATGAAAATGAAAATACAACATACCAAACGTATCTGGGACGTAGCAAAGGCAGTACCAAGTGGAAAATTGATAGCACCAAGAGCTTAGGCTCGAAAACAAAAAGGGATTAATAATCTAAGTACCTACCCCAGGAAACTAGAAAAAGAGCAAACTAACCCCAAGGCAAGCAGAAGGGAGGGAGGCAGGTGTGGCTATAAAAGGCAACAGAACATAAGAGGTCTTTGTGGGAACGGAATGTTCTATATCTACCTTATACAATGTCAATATCCTGGCTGTGACACCAAACTACGGTTTTGCAAGAAGCTACCACGGAGAGACTGGGGAAAGGGTGCCCAAGACCTCTCTGTGTAATTTCTTACTAATGCCATGTTAACATACAATTATCTCAAAATAAAAGATTAATTTTTTAAAACATTGGCCAAAGACCTGAAACCACTTAACGACAACAACAAAAAGATTCACATGGCCAATAAGCATAATAGAAAACGCTCATCACCGTGAGTCATCAGGGAAATGCATACCCAAACCACGGGAGACGGCACAACCTGTATGACTGAGTGACTAAAATTAAAAAGACTGACAACGCCATGCGCTGGCAAGGGTGCAGATCAACTAGAACTCTCATGCTTTGCCGGTGGAAACAGAAAGGGGACACGCCGACCTTGGAAACCGGCGGGGCAGTTAAGCACACTCACGTGACCCAGCAAGTCCACGGCCAGGTGTCCCCCAAGACGACGGAAATGGAGGTCCACACACAGCTGAGTCCGTGAGTGCTCACAGCGGCGTTCCCCGCGGCAGGCCGAAGTCCCAGCAGCCACGCAGGAGCAAGTGGGCAGCCAGGCAACGGAGCCCCCCCCCGGCCCCGCCACGCAGGGAGTAGCTGAGGTGTGGGGAGAGGCACCTGAGGCTGGAGAGAAACCAAGCTCATCCACAGCCCCTGGAGCACATCGGTGAGGCGCTGGGCCGGGACCCGCTGGAAGGGCCCGCGCAGAGCCCTGGAGACAGCCCGTGGAGAGGGCTCACCTTGACCGTGCTCAGACCCCTCTAACTACACTCCTGGAACGTGTGCGCTCCGCTGTACGAAGGATGTAAGTGTCCCTCCACAAAGCTGATTCTCCCAAAGGTCAGAACGAAAACTCTTCACTGCACACCTGCCAAGTGACGGGCACTACCCTACCCTACAGGGAGTTCTCTGAGAGGCACAGGTTTCAAACGTCTCTTCCCTCCTCAGAAAGCTTCAACAGCTCCCCAGTTCACACACGACAAATCCCCACCCTGCCAACCACTAGCCACTCAAGGCGCTCCAAACCTGGCCCCAGGCACTTCTCCCAGCGCACCCTCGCCTTCCCGCCACGCCGCAGCTCCCTGCCCCCAGTGCCCGCGCCACCCCCAGCTGCAAGGCTGGTCGGCCCCTGGGCAGGAAGATGCCCACATTCTACCCGCCTCTTCATCCTGGCTTCTGTCTGTGCCCTTACCTCCGCCCGGTTCTTACCCACCTAAGCCACAAACTTCAGACTCACTTACTTGAATGGAACATTCTGGATTCCCTCAGGAGAGTTTCGCCCTCCCCTTACCTGCTCTGCCCCAGCACTTGTTCCTTTCCCAGGCTCCCGTCTCCTCGGCCTTGCATCACAGGTGTCTGAGTGTGCGGCCGGGTCGGGCACTACCTGCGCCCCGAGAGGCCTGTCAAGCACCCCAGAGTTCACAGCACATGCTCACTGAACTGACGGAAGTCTAATTTTGTGTGAGTGAGTCTGAAGTGAGTAGAGGGCAGTCAGCGAGGAGCACGGAAGTGAACTGGTTAGCACGCACAGTATAAAGAGCTCAGCCAGACGGAGGACTCAGAAAGAGAAGCTTACAGGTGAGTTTCTGCCATGAAAGCAGAAAAGCTCTGTAGAATGAGGCCTGAATATTCCCATCAAGGGAGCCTGTGCAGGCCCACCTCCCACCCCGACATCAGTCAAGCCCGTCTTGGGGGCTCTGCTTTCCTAACACCTGCGGCTCATCCGCTCTGTCACCCCCACTGCAGACCAACTAGGCGAGGCCTTGGCACATCAACCGAAATGACAGCAGCTCTGCTACGGACTCAGTGTGCACCCTCCCAAACTCACAGACTGACAGCCAGTCCCAAGGTGAAGGAGTGAGGAGCTGAGGAGGCTAACAGGGTGGAGCCCTCACGAGTGGGATTAGTGCCCTTAGAAGAAGGTTCCAGAGAGCTCCCCCGCCCCTGCTGCCCCATCGAGGAGACAGCCATCCCCAAGCCAGGAAGCAGCCTCACCAGGACGCCGACGCTGCCGGCACCAGGATCCTGGACTTGCAGCCTCCAGAGCTGGGGGGACAGATGTCATCCAGGCTACGGAACGTTGTCATGGCAGCCGAAACGCCCTGAGACATGATCCCGGTATTCCACCTGACTACAGCCTCTGCCCACTCCAACCTGCTAGAACAATCTTGCCAGGCTCTGTCTCTCATCACACCACTCCCCCTACACAAAAACCTTTGCAGGCACACACCATGAAGAAATCCCTAGCCAGCTTGGAACACCACAGAACATCTGGTCCAGACCGTTTCCGAAACTAATCACTACTGTTCCAGTCCACAAATCCTGTCATGAGGTTACTCGACTCGGTGTTGAGCACTTCTTCCCCCGCACATGACACAGCCCAATGCCCTCCCCTCTACCCCTGGAGGGGCTACCCACACCCTACCCATCCTTCAGAGCCTCTGACCCACGCAGCCTCCCCACTGCGCCCTGCAGCCCATCCCCACCCGGCAGCCCCCCGTCTGCCTCCAGACAGCTATGGCACTGCCGCCACGCTGCACTCGTTCGTGTCCCTTCGCACACTGGACGGTTCACGTGGACTTGGAGCCAGTGGGAAGACCTCGTCCCATAAGCGACGCCTTGCGCGACGTCGTGTGCACAACGATGACGCACACAGCAGCTGCGTGGGTATCGCTGGCTCCATCCTGGCCACGCTCACATCAGATGAAAGAGGAACGCTGCCTGAGCTGTTCAACAGTTCAACTAGGAAGTAAAAAGAACACGGTACACATATGGTACCACGGCCACAGAAACAGATCCACCGCAGGAGCAGCGAGGAGCCAGCGGGGGGCTAAACGTAGCACAAAGGAGAAACACCAGGGGATTTCCGGGCGAATACGTGAGGAAGTTTAACACGCTGCAGCATGAGGGCCGCCAACTGTCTTGGGGGTCGCTCCAATTTAAAGGATCGGGACAGTATGAACTGAAAGATGGACGTCCGTTCTCCAGTTAACGTTTATCTGCTGGCATCAGGACAGGAAAGACAATGTGTGTAAACTGCTACAGCTTCAGAAACACAAACTCATCCACGTTATGGCCACGAAGACAGAACACAGATCGTATCTCTACGTACTTCAACATGAAAGCAGGAAAGCTCTGTAGAATGAGGCCTGAATATTCCCGTCAAGGGAGCCTGTGCAGGCCCACCTCCCACCCCGACATCAGTCAAGCCCGTCTTGGGGGCTCTGCTTTCCTAACACCTGCTCCAAGAGGTTTCCAACTCGAGCATCCATTGGACAAGTAGCTGAGCACAGCAAACAGGGCATCCACCGGGACAACCATGACCCTGACATCACAGACCCCAGACAGTCCTCAGCGCACCCAAGCAGAGGGAAGGTCGTGCCACAGGCCAAGCAGTGGCCCCTTCAGTATCTAGAAAACCTGGCAGGTGCATCCACACTGCCCTGTCACCTTCATCTCTGAAGCCCCCAAATCTCTTGCCAAGAACAAATGACTACTAAGAAATACAATCAAGGGGCGCCTGCACGGCTCAGGTGGTGAAGCGTCTGCCTTCGTCTCAGGTCATGATCCTGGGGTTCTGGGATCAAACCTCGTGTTGGGCTCCCTGCTTCTCCCTCTCCCTCTGCAGTTCCCCCTGCTTGTGCTCTTTCTGTCTCTCTCTCAAATAAAGTCTTTAAAAAAAATTTTTTTATATATAAAAAAAAAATACAACCTGAACTCATAAACCAGGAATCTGAGTGAATCACCAGGTAAAAAAATGACTATTTGCTTGCAAAGGTGGACCTCCGCACTAAGACTCATACCGGCCCTATTCCCCCAGCAGCCCGGGGACGATAGCAGCAGCCGGCTCCGTTTCCAGTCCTGGGGCCTGGAGACGGGTTCCAAGTACACAGTTCATTTTCACCAAAGGTCACTGACAAAGCGAGGTGGTGACCCCTGGGGATGACAACAAGGAGATGTTGCTCCTAATATCCATAAGCAGCCAGTGCAGGCTATCCCTGCGGTCTGTGTAACGAGACCCCGGCAACGGCTCCACTGCAGAGACCCGAAACGGCCAGAAGGACTTCCCATCCCGATCTGTTGTCTGATCACTCCAACGCGAGAGTGAGAGGGCAAGAGTGTCGATCCCTCCCCAAGGGTGGGCTCTACAGGCCCCGTGGGCTCTCTCCAACCCGGGGAGCTGCCCTGGCGGCCCCTCCGGGCCTGCCCGGCTCAGGCAGCTTAGCCCTGGCCATGGAGTGCTGAGGTGTGGTCAGTGTCAGCCTGGTTTCCAGGGCTCCTCAGACGGGAAAATCACCACCACTCGGCCACATAGCAACAAGTCTGCAAACAGCTGAGTGCCTTCTAGTACTTTCCTTGGTTGTTGTTTCAACATTGTCCTTGGGAGAGAACAAAAATTATACCGTCCCACTATCCCCTGCAACCAAGGCCTAGAAACCTTTAAGTTTCTAAGGTCATGGGCTTAAATCAAAGCCAGGAATGCAGTAACCCCTTACGGCACTCTGCTCTGTAAACAAATGGCACTTCAGCTCGCTCCTTTTTTACAAATTTGTTACAACTTTCATCCAAAAAAGACATCACAAAATATTCCAGCTAAGCAGGTTCTACTTTTGTTTTCTTGCTATTTTTTTTTTAAGATTTTATTTATTTGACAGAGAGAGAGAGCGTGCACGCGTGCGCACACACGGGCAGCAGCAGAGGGAGAGGGAGAAGCAGGCTCCTCGTTGAGCAGGGAGCCTGACACGGGACTCAGTCCCCGGAGCCTGGGATCATGACCTGAGCTGAAGGCAGACGCCTCACCCACTGAACCACCCAGGTGTCCCCTTTTTTTTTTTTTTTTTAAGTAAGCTCTAGGCCCAAGGTGGGTCTTGAACTCACAGCTCAGATATCAAGAGCCGCATGCCAGCCGGGCACCCAGGTTCTACTCTTTTCTTGCAGATACTTCTAAATGAACAACCTTTAGCATATGCAATATATTATCTCTGAGAAAATAATGAAGCCACTGTCAATGAAACAACAGCCACCCCAAAGATGGGGGGGCAAAGCAAGTACAAGGTGGCCCCCAGCTCTTGGCGGCAGCAAGCTGGAGGAGCCTTTCGGTATCACCACACGCCACCACCAGGCCTGGCCCAGGGAAACTCTCCGGAGCCTCCCCATCTACTACAAACAGCAGACAGTGACCCAGGGGGACACCGAGAGTCCCAAAAGGCAAACACAGAACATAAAGGCAGCCTCAGAGCACCTCGCCCTAGTGTGTCTGCATGTTTTCCATTCCTGCACAGTTTCAATTAGCTACTTAATGACAACTGTAACAAGTAAAATATTGAAGGCACTTTCACCATCATACCCTCCCAACACTGACTCACCACTGAAGTTGCAGACTGAAAGAACCATGTCTAATTAACTGTAAACTAAACTGGAGAGATACAGGGAAATGTCCCAAAGAAGAAACAAAGAACAGGCCCCTGGATTAGGAGAATTTGGGGGCGGGGGGGGGGGGGGCAGGAATCTAAACTATCCTACCAAAATCCACCCCCCTCCACCTTTCTGCTCTCCTGAAAGACCAGACCGTGTGCTGGGTAGCAGCAGTCTCCCACCCAGGCTGTGACCGCCACACCAATGACCTACACGAAATCACTCCAAGCTGAGCCAAGGTGAGTCTTCTGGATTACGTGAATTAGGATCTCCCAAATTTGTAAATTTAAAGGGACTCTCAACTAGAAAAAAAGTCTGTTCCCCTTCTGAATCAACATACAGAATGGAAAAGCCTTCTTGTTCAGCAAAACTGAATGGAAACCAGACCTCCTAAACTCAGCGTTTGCCGAGCGCACCACTGCGACGGGAGAGTGACCGAGTAACCGACAGGCAATGTGCAGTCCAGTCTTAGATCCTCGGACAGCATCTACTCTCCTTCAGCTCCTGCTCACGTTCTGCTCTATAAATACCCACCCTGGATAATTTCAAAACTGTAAGGCCTATTTTAATATGAGTCTTTGAATTAATTACCTGATGAGTCAACAAGTATTAAAGAGAGATCTGGTACTGGAAATAAAACTAGACCAACCCTGAGAAACGCACATTCATTTCCAGATAGCTGACAAATCCCACACTGATCGCCAAAGCCAAACACAACAAGATAAACATGCATTTGCTTTGCTAAAGAAATTGGAAAGCAAGCAACGAGAGGGCTTTTAAAAAGTATTTGTGTCTATATAGAATTCAATACCAGAACCGTAGTCATTTCCATACATAAAATCTTAAAATTACATATGAGAGTGAAACCCTGCACGTATGCCCCAGGAGCCGTACCCAAGAATACACTGTGCTTCTGAGCAAAGAACTGGAGCCTGGCCAGTGCCCACGCACAGCGAACGGGCCTCCAGTGAAATACTACACAGCCGTGGAAAAGCAAGAAGTCTGGACGAAGCTAGGAAGCTCCAAGAACGTCACATGAAGGAAAGCCGTCTCAGAAGACGACAACGCTAGGACAGGTGGCAGAACAGGTAAGACTAAGTGTCGCGGGTTAGCGATACACACTAACGTGGTGACCTGCAAAGAAAAGCCAGCCAACAGCCCACTAGAGGCATGAGGCCGGCCACCAGCAAAGCCGCAAAGGTCCACCACGCTCACGGGCTTTTCCTTAACCTGACTGCAAGGTACTGAATGGCCGCTCTGGGTATTCCTCTTTGCATCTCTCTCTCAAGTCCTGTACAGTTTTTACCGACCCCATGCTTTCCCTAAAATCATGTAAATTCACGTGTGCGGCGGTGTTCCCCCACCACACTCCACAGAAACCGCAAAGGCTTCAGTGCAGCTATATAGGAACACTGCAAAACTGAACGCTGCAAAATCAAGGACAACGCGCTGCTTGCATGCTATTCAACCAACTTAAAATAAGGCGACGCACGGAGGCTGTGATTGCAGGCGTGTTTATCCTCATGACTAACTGAGCCTCCCCCACCGCACAGGCCACTCCAACTGGTGCGATCCTGTCACAGGGCCACCCTGCTCGGGGGCTGTTCACACCGGGTCCACCAAGCTCGTCTCCAAAGGGCGCTCTCCCCACTTGGGTGCCGCTCTACAAACAGGGATGTCTGCACCAGAGTAAAAGCCATTTTAAAAGAGCCTTCAAATAAAAAGGCAGATCACACAGTATTAGCTCTTCAGTGTGTACCCAAAACAAAAGCCCCAGATATTACTAACGCCATGACGAGAATCACTTGGTCTGTAAAATTCTGAGAGCTGGAAATAGGAGCGTCTTAATCCACTAAGCACATTAGGGCCTAACAAACTGGATTCAATAACAAGGTTACCTAGTTCTTCAAAACGGGAATTAACCAAAGGTAAGGATGCTCGTTAAGCACAATCCGTTTGAAACACAATTTCTCGTTGGGGAATTCCGCGTGTGAGGTTCCGAGCGCATCCCGAGCGCTGGGCGTCCAGGGCTTGCCCCCGCACTTAAGCCCCGCACCCACCCCTGGGCAGCGACCGACCGGCAGCGACCGACGCGCCGACTCCTCGCGGCACCTGCCGGAGGACCCCCGCCCGCGCCCCCGCCCCCGCCCCGCGCGCCCCCGCCCGCGACCGGCCGGCTCCGGAGGCCACCCGCGCGGCGCCGTGCGGCCCGGGACCCCGCGCACAAAGGCGGTCCCGGACCCCGGCCCCCCGCCCCGCCCCGGACTCCGGACCCCGACCCCCGGACCCCCGCCCCGGCCCCGCCCCGACCCACCTATGCCGTAGGCCTTGGCGCAGATCCACTGCAGGTTGGCCGCGATCTTGGCGCGGGCCGAGTCGTAGCGGTCCAGGGGCACGATGTCCACGGCGCCGTCGGGCGCGGCCTCCATCCTCCTCCAGCCCTCCCCGGCCGGGCAGCCGCCCGCGTCCACCATCTGCACACAAAAAGGCCGCTGCAGCGCGGGCGGCGCCCGGCCTCCGCCGCAACAAAGGCGCCGCGCCCCTCGCCGCGCCGGGACCCGCGAGGGGGCCGGGCCCGCGAGCACCGCCGCCCCCGGGAGGCCGCCCCCGCCCCGGCCTCACCTCACAGCCGCCGCCGCCGCCGCCGCCGCGGGTGCTGCTGCTGCATGCTGCGGGGCCGCGCCGGGAGGCCGGGGCGCCGGGAGGCCCGGAGGCCCGGAGGCCCGGAGGCCGGGGAGGCGGCGAGGCGAGGGGCGCGGGCCGGGGCGGGGGGCGCGTGCGCGGGCCGGGGGCGGGGACGGCGGTGGCGGTGGCGGCGGCCTCTGAGGAGGCGGCCAACCGGCGGGAGCGCGCGCGACGCCGAGGCCTTGCGCACGCGCGCTGGGTGCAGCCCGCTGCTCCGCCGCCCCGCCTCCCGGCCCGCGCTCGCCCCGCCCCTCACCGCACGCGCAATGGGAGCAGTCCACCTCCCGGCCCGCGCTCGCCCCGCCCCTCGCCGCACGCGCAGTGGGCCAGTCCGAGGCCCCGCCCCTCTCCGCCAGCGCCGGGCGCGGGGTCGCGCGGAGCGGGCGGGCGCGGGCCGGCAGGAAGGCAGGCCCCAGCGGGTCCCGCAGCAGCCCTTTGTCTGGGCCGCGCCTCCTCCGCCTCGGTCCCAGGTCCTCCGCCCTGGAGGTCCCAGCCGCCGCCCGACGGGCCGACTGCCACCTCGGGAGGACGACACCCCCCCCACCAGGGCAGCCCCGGTGGCCCCCCCCTTCCAGAGAGCGCCGCTGCAGCCGGGGCCGCCCCGCCCACAACCGCGGGGCCCGGACCCCAGGGACCCCGAGCCCGCTGGGGGCGCCCCTGCCGCCCTCGGGAGACAGCGTGTGTGCCCTGTGGTCCCCCACGGACCCCCAGAGACCCGGGGCCCTCGGACAGGGAAGGCCGCCACCCTACACCATAACGAGTTCCCCGCAGTCACTGCACAAGCACGCGGCAGAGAGCCCTGGGCTAGGTTCCCCGGGCGGCCGGCAGGGGCAGGGGCAGCCAGGGACGAACGCGCGGGGGCATCGGAGCCTGCAGGGAGTGAGGGCAGGCTGGGGCGTCCGGGGAAGCGCCGCCTGGGCAGGGGCGCGGCAGTGCGGGGCCATGAGCGACAGGGAAGCCACTGAGTCCAGAGCTCTGGAGGGAGAGACACCGCTAGGAAAGGGGGTTTGGGGTCGGGGGGTGGTGGCAGGCCAGCACAGTAAGCTCTGACCTCCGAGATGGGGAGCCATAGGGGGACTTGGAGCACAGCGGAGGTGGGGGGGGGGTTGGTGACTAATCCTGCGGAGGTCAGGGAACAGGTGGTGGGCAGGGCAGGGAAGGCAGCAGGGAGCCCATGCCCTGACACAGGATGTGGAGTGGGGGAGAAGGAACAGGGGTCAAGAGTGACTCCAAGGGTTTCAGTATTGATCTTGTATCCTGCTACGGTGATGAAGGCATTATTAGTTCCAACCGTGTTTCAGTTGATCCCTAAGGATTTTCTGTATAGAAGATGATGACAACTGTGGACACAAATACTCCTACCTCTTACTTTTCAATCTGGACGTCAGTTTATTTCTCACCGTTCGTTACCCGATGTCCCTGGCCACAGCTCCAATACTCCGTGCAGTAGAGACAGCAGAGTAGAGGTCCTTGTCTTGTTTCTGCTAAGGAGAAAAGCATCCAGTCTCCCACTGTCAAGTACTATGTTAAATGGGGGTTTTCCGTGCTTATCAGGTTGAGGAAGTTCCCCACTATTACTATTTTGCTGAATGTTGTACCATGAAAGGGTGTTAGGTTTTGTCCAATGCCTTTTTGTGATTATTGAGATGATGGTGTAAGGTCTTTTATTCGTTCTATTAATGTGGTATTGATTGATTTTCAGATATTGAACCAGCCTTGCATTCCTGAGATAAATCCCACCTGATCATAGTTTATAATTTTTTTTTCAAGTGTAGCAAAATGTTTTGGGGGGTTGTTTGTGTTTTGTTTTGTTTCACTGAGATGTAGTTGACATGTAAGACTGTGTAAGGTGTGCACCATGATGACTTGGGACGTCTATAGTATACAGTACGTAGAGTACTTATATGTAGGTATATATGTAGATCACCACAGTCCAGTCAGTCTACACCCGTCACCGCACCTGGTTACCTCCTGTGTGTGTGTGTGTGTGTGTGTGTGTGTGTGTGGTGAGAACATTTAGCATTCACTCAGCAACCTTCAAGGATACAATACAGTACTGAATAGCCAGCGTACTGTACATTACATCCCCAGAACTTACCTTAAAACTTTCAGTTTATACCTTTGACAGAAGTCTTCCCGTTTCCCCCACCTCCCATCCCCTGCAAACCACGGATCTACTCTCTGTTTCTATGAGTTTGGGTTTTGGATCCCATATGGATGTGAGATCGTACAGTATCTGTCTTTGTCTGTGTGGTTTATTTCACATAGCAAGTGCCCTGGAGGTTCATTCATGTTCACAAATGACAAGACTTCCTTTTTTATGGCTGTATTCATACATTTCATTCAAATACGTGAGATACATGTGTACGTATAAATAGACCATCACATTTTCTTTACCCTTAATCCACTGATGGACACTCAGGTTGTTTCCATGTCTTGGCTAGTGTGAAAAATGCTATAATGAACATGGGGGTGCAGAGGTCTCTTTGAGAGAGTGATTTTATGTCCTTCAGATACATACCCAGAAGTGGGATTGCTGGGTCATATGACAGTTCTGGTTTTAATTTTTTTTTTTTTTAACTTTCTGAAGAACCTCCATCCTGTTTTCCACAGTGGCTGGTGCAGCTTGCATTCCCACCATCAGTGTGTGAGGTTCCCCCTTCCCCACATCCTCACCAGCACTCGTTATCTCTTGCATTTTTTACTGTAGCCATTCTGACAGGTGTGTGATGATATCTCCATGGTTTGGGTTTGCATGTCCCTGATGATGAGAGATGCTGAGGACCTTTCGTGTACTTGTCACTTTTATGTCCTCTTAGGATAAAATGTCTGTTTGGATCCTTTGCCAATTTTTAAATTGGATTGTTTGGGAGTTTCTTCCATTTTTTTGGAAGAGTTTGAGAAAGATTGGTGTTAATTCTTAAAATGTTTGGTAGAAATCACCAGTAAAACCCTCTGGTCCTGAGCTTTTCTCTGTTGGGAGATTTTTGATGACTTATTCTGTCTCCTTAGTCAGTATCGGTATATTCAGTGTTTCTATTCATGATTCAGGTTTGGTAGGCTATACATTTCCAGGAATATATTCATTTCCTATAAGTTATCCAGTTTGCCATGTAAATGTCCATAGTAGTCTCTTATGATCCTTTGTATTTCTGTGGCGTCTCTTATGATGTCTCTCCTCTTTCATTATACTTTTGTTTATTTGAGTCCTTTTTTTCTTGGTTAGTCTAGCAAAAGGTTTGTCAATTTTGTTTATCTTTTCAAAACAGCAGCTTCCAGTTTCCTTAATTTCTTTTTCCTATTGTTTTTCTAGTCCCTATTTCATTTATCTCTGCTCTAATCACCTTTATTCTTTCCTTCTGCTTATGTTGGGCTTAGTTTGTTCTTCTTGTATTTCCCTGAGGGGTAAAGTTAGGGTGTTTATTTGAGATGTCTCTTTTTTTCTAAACGTAGGCATTTATCTCTATAAACTTCCCTCAGAACTGCTCTTGCCCCATCCCACAAATTTTGGTATGTTGTGTTTTGTTTGTCTCAAGATACTTTCTGATTTCTTTTTTGATTTCCTCTTTGACCCGTTAGTGTTCAGATGTGTTTTAATTTCAATGTATTTGTAAATTTTCTGCTCGTCCTCCTGGTTTTTTTTAAATTTGTTTATTTATTTCAGTGGGGGGGGTGGTGCAGAGGTACGGAGAATCTCAAGCAGACTCTGCACTGAATGCAGAGCCTGATACAGGGCTCAATCTGATGACTGTGAGATCACTACCCTAGCCGAAACCAAGAGTCAGGCGCTCAACCTGTCCTCCTGTTACTGATTTCTGCTTTCGTATCATGGTGGTCGATAGGATTTCAGTCTCCTTCAGTTTGTTCAGACTTGCTTTCTGGCCTAGCATATGCTATGTCCTGGAGAGCGCTCCATGTGCCCTTGGGAAGAACTGTGTCCTGCTGCTGCTGGATGGAGTGTTCTCTGTGTGTCTGTTAGGTCCGTTTGGCCCGCAGTGTTGTTCAAATGCGCTGTTTCCTTACCAGCTCTTTCTCCGGACATTCTATCCAATGCTGAGGGTGGGGTATTAAAGTCCCCTCCTATGATTGTAGGTCTGTTTTTCCCTTCGCTTCTGCTAATGTCTTTTCCAAATATTTAGGTGCTCCCACGTTGGGTGCTATATATTTACAATTGTTATACCTTTTTGATGAATTGGGCCCTTTAGCACGATACAGTGACCTTCTTTGTGCCTCGTGACCAGTTTTGACTGACCGTCTCTCTTATCTGATGCAAGCATAGCGGCTCCGGCTGTCATTGGGCATCTGTGTGCAGGGCATGTCTGCGCACATCCTCTCAGCCTATGTGTGTCCTTAGAACGATGGGACTCACTGATGGGCAAGATATTGTTGGATCCTGTTTTTAATCCATTCAGCCAGGATATGTCTTTTGACTGAAAAATTTAACCCATTTACATTTAAAATAACTACTAAATAGAGGGACTCAGAATTGCCACTTTGCTCACTGTTTTGTATTACTCTGCTCTTTTGCTCCTCCCCTGCTGTCTCCTCTTGTGGCTTATCTCTTGCAGTGGTGTCCTCTAAGTCCTTTCTCTTTTATGCAGATGTAGGAGTCTATTTTTTTTAAGTAAGCTCCACACCCAACATGGGCTTGAACTCATGACCCCAAGATCAAGAGTCATACACTCCACCGACCAAGCCAGCCAGGCTCCCCATACCAGTCTAGTTTAAGGTGACAACAACTTACCTTCGGTCACATGCAAGAGCTCTGCACCGTTACTTCTCCCCCTCATTTTACGCCACTGACATCACGCTTTCCACCTTTCCACCTTGTGCGTCCATTTACAAATTATCATAGCTGTTGTTAGTTTTAATAGTCCTGCCTCATCTTTTAAGTGTTACACTGGAGACAGGAGGGATTTACACGCCATTACAGTGTTGGCGTGTTCTGAATTTGACTGTGCATTTACCTTACTAGTGAGGTTTATACTTCGTTTTTATGTTGTCACTTAGCGTCCTTTCATCTCCACTGAGGAACTCCCTTTAGCCTGTCCTGTAAGGTGGGTTTAGTGGTGATGAACTCCCTTGGCTTCTGTTCGGCTCTGAAGGACTTTGGTGTGTGTTGGAGGACGGGGGGAGCACACACCTCTTCCAGGCCATAAAGGCTGGTTCGGGCCAGTAAACACCTTCCTCTGTCCTTGCTCAGGATGCTGGGATCACCTCTGGTGTTGCAGTCATTCGGGGAGGAGCTGGCTTAGAGGCTGGTGCCAGGGCTGCTGTGGGATCCATGGATGCAGGCTTGTCACCAAGGCGTGGGTCCTTCTGGTCCCTGGGGGACACAGCCGCCTTCAGCCAGGACCTTGTTTGGTAGGTGCTGGGCCTGCCGCTGGGCCCTCAGAGAGCAACTGTTACCCAAACCTGAGTTTGCCTCTTGGTGGGCTGCAAGCCAAAACACACAACCAAGTCAAACAACAGGAAAAGGAAGGGTTTATTTGCAGCAAGTCAAGGATCCTTCCCCGAGCAGTATCTCCCCAGACCACGAATCGGGGAAGTTGTAAGCAAAGGTGTGTGCATAGTCCCCCTCGCACAGTGGGGAACACGGCATGGAACCGGGGCAGAAGTTCTCTCAAGGTGTCCAGGTCGGAGTCCCAAGCCCCGCAGGGGATCCGAGTCATCAGAGGGGTTCAGATCCCGAGAAGTCAGCTCAAGCGTGCATTGGGTCAGTTTTCCATTTTGAATATGATTAGGCTGTTTCCTGGCCTGATGGTGACTGTTTGTCCTTTTCATAAAATGCCCGGGGGCTAAAATGACATGTCAAGAAACTACATCTGTCGGTCTTTCCCGAGGGGACCCTAACTCTTTGCTTACGTTACCAGGTGCACAGACCGGTGTCACTCCAACCAGATCCCTGGGATGGGGAGATGCCATCCTCTGGCCAGGTCACTGGAGGGGCCCCAGACCGTGGCTGACCAAGTCCCAGCTGCTCCAGGGCACACAGGCACGGCTGAGGTCTGCAGACCGGGCTTTGGAGGCACAACTACGTGTGTCTCCCGCCAGGCTCCTAGGCGGCCTGGGCTGCTCCCTGACCAGGGTTGGAGGGGCTGGAGCTGAGGGTAGGGCTTGTTCAGAATCTCTGGGGGCGCAGATGGGAGTGTGTCCTGCCGTGTGTCTCTGTGCCGGTGGGACAGCTCGCGGACTGTGGCTGGGAGGGGCTGGGGCCGGTCACAGGCCACTTCAGTACCCACAGCCGGGGCGAGGTCTGTGTCCCATTACCAAGGCACAGCTGGGCTAACTCCTGCCAGGGCCCTTGGCATATGGTGCTGCCGGCTGGACCAGTGCCAGATGGGGCTGCTCCAGGGGCTGTAGCCGGGACCTCTCTGGGCAGGTCCGCCGCGTGGGTACGAGCCTGCCTTCCCCAGGCTCCTCAGTCTGGGGCTGCACCAGATCCCACAGCCCCCACAAAGGCACTTCCGCCTGCGA
The DNA here is from genome assembly GCF_017311325.1 of Ursus maritimus. Lineage (NCBI taxonomy): Eukaryota > Metazoa > Chordata > Mammalia > Carnivora > Ursidae > Ursus > Ursus maritimus. The sequence goes on from NW_024424119.1 coordinate 58,781,448, forward strand.
ACGGACGCCCCACCACAGCCACTCAGCGGGGACAGGCGGGGGGCGTCTGACCTGGCCATCTTGCGGCCAGCCCTCCCGGGGGCGCTTAACCACCACGACCTCGGGGCTTTTGTGTCTGTGTTCACGAGATGCTGGCTCAGGGTCGTGGTGTCTCCGTCTGGTTTGGTATCAGCGTAACGATGGCCTCATAAACTGAGTTGGAATTGTTCCCTCCTCTTGTCTTTTTTGGAAAGTGTATGCAGAACTGGTGTCCGTTCCTCCGTAGGCGTCGGATGGGGTGAGTGTCCACGCCTGAGCCCAGGCTTCTCTCCGTCGCTGCCGTGTGAGAGTTCTCCCTGCTGGGGCGCCTGGCGGGCTCAGCCGGGGGAGTCTACCACTCTTGATCTCAGGGTTGTGAGTTCAAGCCCCATGTTGGGGGTAGAGATGACTTAAAACCTTGGGGCGCCTGGATGGCTCAGTCGGTGAAGCATCTGACTCTTGATTTCTGCTCAGGTCATGATCTCGGGCTCGTGAGATCGAGCCCCATGTGGGGCCGTGTGCTGGGCATGGAGCCTTCTTGGGAGTCTCTCTCATTCTGCCCCTACCCCCCAAAGGAAAATAATAAAATCTTAAAAAAAAAAAAAAAAAGAATTCTCCCTCTTCTCTTGTTCAGGGTCCACTCAGATTGTCTGTTTCTTCTTCAGTTGGTTTCAGCGGTTTGTGTCAAGCCATCTCAGCTCAAGGAACTCTGTCCTAAGAATTCTAAAGGCCGGCTTACCCTGCCCCAAGATGGCAAAGGCCAGGGCACGGCTCACGGCAGAAGAAGCAGGACCTGGGGTAGCTTGGGACACATTAAATTCAGGATGCCCGTTGGACCCCATATGATAGGAGATGCCACCACAGGGAGGGCACCGCCAGCGGTGAAAAAGGGGCGCTATGGGGAGAAGAGGCCCCCAGAGGACCATGGCCTCAGGCAGCGGGCAGCCTGGGTCCTGTATGTGGGCCTGGTGGTCGGGGTGCAGGCACCAGGAGAGGGAGCCGCCCAGGGGCCCCGAAGGAGAGCCATGTAGGGTCCCCGGACAAGCAGACTGTGATATGGCAGGGGCAAAGCGAACACAGCTCTGCTGCCAACAGTCCAGGAGAACCGGAGTGGTGACCCCAGGCAGGCGTGCGCGCCCCGCAGTGCCTTTGTTTCCACGGCAGGAGAGGCCACGGCCTGTGGGTGTGGACACGCCAGGACTGGTGCCGCACAGGGGAGTCCGATGACGTCCTCGCACTCTGGGCGGGAGAAAGGGCATGGCCACGGCACCGGAGGGGGCCTGGTCCCCTGCTCGGGGCGGGAGGGAGGCACTGCCCAGCTGTGTAGGTGGGTGGGCGTGGGGAGGGGTTGCAGATGGCACGCCGGCCAGGCAGCCCCGAGGGGCTTCCCCTCGAGGGCAGCCGACTGATGGTGCAGGTGCGTTACCCCCAGTGAGCGCGCAGGGAGCCGCTGGGCATGACAGCACGTGCGGGTACAAGGGGGGCAGAGCAGAGGAGGGCACAGCATGGGGGTGACGGGGGTCCTGGACCGCGGCCCCGGGGAGCTGGCGACGTCAGAGCGGAGAACACGGAAAGGCTCCACCGGGTGGTTAGGCTGGCTCAGCGTCATTACCGCGACATTCCAGAAGGATCGGTGCCTCGCCACTTGATGGTTTGGTTTATTTTTGGAAAATTCCTTTATATGAAGGAGCCCCTGGCACAGGCTAGACAAACACTGCCTGGTTGCCCAAAACCTGACTTAATTGTAAATATGTGACTGGTTTTATTTGTCAGGGGCCATCCAAACTCGAAGACGATGTTAGGAGTTGCTTCCCACTGACTGTCCCCACGGGGGCTCTGGCGGGAGGATGGGGGGGACCCAGAGAGAGAGCCAAGGTGGGGTTCCAGTTCCTAGGTCGGGGAGTGGCACCCCGTCCTCCCCATGGCCCCCCTGCTCAGAGTGTGAGCCTTGGCCCCTCAAAAGTCCACCAAGGACACAAGGAGGCAAATCATCCCCAGCAGCAGGCAGTCTCGGGCTGGTTCCTCCACCCCCACCAGGTGCCGTCCACCTGCTCCCGGGTCCTGCTCCCCGCTCCAGGCAGCCCCCCAGAAACAAGATGACCGTCCTCAGGCCTCTGCCGGCTTTCATCTATTTTTATGCCAGTTTTCCACCTAAGGCTTTTGCAAGCCCCAGGTTCTCCTTGCTTTTCCTTGCTTACGCGGATTCTCCGGGTGCCCGCGGCTGGTGGGGTTTCAGCTCCGGTGGCCTGGCCCCAGCAGCACCCACATGGTGGCCAGAACCTGCAGGTAGAGGCGGCGATCACCCTATGCTGAGTCCCTGCAGGCACGATCCGAAGAAAAGGCCAATTTAACCTTCTCATTTACTTGGCAGCTGTCTCTTCTTTTATGGAAATTTTTAAATGACATGTTTCTATTTTCAGTTTTGATTCCATTAAAATCCGGCATATTTCGGTCTTTCTAGAATATCAACAGCCAGCAAGTCTCACGGAAACATGAGGTGTGTTGGATCCCCGATGGCTGGCTCCGGCCCTCGCGCTCATCACAGCCTGGCAGACTGTCCCTCCGCGGTCTGGCCCACTGGCTCACCCGCACGTTCCCATCCCGTATCCCGGAACGAAGATTTTGTTATAAAAGAAAAAAGTATTTTTACCAGGGCAAAATAGGCCAACCTCTTGTCTGGAAATAAAAAATTGAGAATAGGTCAAAATAAAGCAGAACCCTGGGAGGGCTGCATGAGCGGACGTGCTTAGGCGGGTTGCAGGCGGAGAGAAACAGCCTCGGAGCCGGATCACAGCGGTGTGCGGCCCACCTGCTGACTCCGGGCTTGTCACGGGCGAGGCACCAGGGGCCCAGCGCGCGGCCCGCGGCGGAGCGATCCTCCGTGTGTTCAGACACCAAAGCCTTGACCCGTCCTTTGATGAAGCCCCGAGCAAGGCCTCGCGGCCACCTGCACACAGCTGCCACTCAGCGAGCCCTCGGCACCCACGGCCGAGCACCCTCACCCAGCCGTCCACAGAGGAGGTGGCGGCCTGTGGGGTGCATTTATCTGCTGCCCCCCCCACCATGTGCTCCTAGATGCACCCCGAGGGTCAGGTTGAGTACAGGGCAGTTTAGCCTAAAACCGACAGGCCGTGCTGTGTCCCCAGGAGTCCTCACCAGTGAAATGGTGCAGGGGGCTCAACCAACCCCCCAAGGCACCCACGCCCGAGGCCCCAGGGCCTCTGGATGTGCCGCCTGACACGGCAAGAGGGACGGGGCGATGGCACTGGGTCACGGACCTCGAGATGGAGATTGTCCTGGATTTCCCACATGGGCCTGGTCACAGGGCTCCTGTGTAGGCTGGGTGTGTGTCCCCCCCAAAGTCATGGGTAGAAACCTACCCCCGCCCAAGGTGAAGGTGTTAGGTCGCCTTTGGAAGGGGAGGAGGTCGCGGGGTAGAGCTGCAGGAAGGGACCCCAGAGGCTCCCTCGCCCCTCCTGCCGCATGAGGACAGGGCGGGAAGTCGCGTCTGTGAACCCGGGAGCGGCCTCACCGAACACAGCCTCTGTGGGCGCCGGGATCTTGGACCAGCACCCCCCCCAGCTGTGGTTGCAGGCCCGTCGGTGGAGCTCCCCTACAGCCGCCAGGGCGGACCAGGGCCTGTCGTCATAAAGGGGAGGCAAGAGGGTCAGAGTCAGAGGAAGAAGACGTGAGGAAGGAAGCAGAGGTCGGAGAAAATCCCATGGGAGGCGCCATGGGCCTTGAACGTGGGTGCGAGGCTGCTAGGAGCTGAAAAGGCAAGGAAGCCGCCCTCCCTGGAGCCCCGGGAGGCACCAGCCCGTGGCACCTGCACCGTGGCCCGTGACACAGGACCACAAACCGGTGCAGCTGAAGCCACCACGTCAGGGCCGTTTCGTCCCAGCAGCCCTGGACACCCGCCCGCCAGGTAACCAACTTCCCACTTTTCCCCCATGCGCTCAGGATGGCCTGGCCGCCCAGCCCTACAGGGGACACAGGGGCCTCCCACCCGGGCTCGCCGTCCACCGCAGCGGCCCCCTGCCCAGCCGCCCCAGCCCAGCGGGGCCCCTGCTCAGGGCTGGGCTTCCTGGCCCCTTAGGTCGCCCACGACAGACACATGTGACCTGCTCCCACGAGGGGTGCAGGATAATTGTAATTCCCAGGTGTGATGTGGGCACACAGCTCCTAGAACCCTTGGATTTAGGGGTGACCGGAGCACGCTCTGTGGGCTAACGAGGTGCGTGGCGTGCGCCTAGAGCTTCAGGCCGGGAGTGGGCTGGACCGGGCGCAGTAAGGGGGCGCACCGCTCGGCCCCGCCCCACCGCGGGCGGGAGAGGAGACAGAGTCCAGCGCCACAGCCGGTGACGCCATCCACGCTGGGAGGGTGGCACGCCCCAGCTGCTCAGGACCCCTCCCAGACCTCAGCCCCCCGCCTCCCCCTCGGGCTGCCCATCATACCCATTCAACGGGGGATGGTAAGTGTTTTTCGGAGTTTTGTTCTAGCAAACTGAAGTGGAGGGTTGTGGGGACCCTGGCGTCTGAAAGGGGGAGTCCTGTGGGGTAATTCTGGGTGTCTGAACTTCATTGAACTGAATTGTAGGAAATCCTGCTGGTGTCTGCGAGCCGGAGACCAGGCTGTTTGGGGAAACAACGCTGGGACTGGGAGTCAGAAGTGTTTGAGTAAAACAGATGGACGGGGGTGCCTGGCGGGCTCAGTTGGTGGAGTGCGCGACTCTGGGTCTCAGGGTCGTGAGTTCGAACCCCACGTTGGGGGCAGAGATGACTTAAAAATAATAAAAATCTTTTTTTTTAAGATTTTATTTGAGAGCACGCGCACAAGAGAGCAAGCGAGTGATAGTGATTGGGGGCAGGGGCAGAGGGAGAAGCAGGCTCCCCGCGGAGCAGGGAGCCCGACAGACACGGAGCTCCATCCCAGGACCCCAGGACCATGACCTGAGCTGAAGGCAGACGCTTCACTGACTGAGCTGCCCAGACGCCCCAAAAGTAATAAAAATCTTTTTAAAAAACCAGACAGCCAGCGCACAGGCAAGCTCTGACACGTGCTGGGATGGGAAACCCGTCGTGTCTACCCTCACTGGCTTGGGACGGAAGCGTGACCTTTCCCAAACCAAGGACCCGGCATTAGTGGTCCACTATTCCCAAGTCAGATCTGGCACCCACTGACCACAACACCCCGACATTCAGCCCAATGCCCCCCACCTGGCCTTCCCTTCATCACTGCTCCCCCAAAGGTAAGATGCTAATTCAATTTGAACTTAATTAATTGAACTCATTAAAATCTGATTCCCCCCTTGAGAGAGAAACCCGAGGAGAGATGTGTGGGCAGGCAGGCTGTCAGGCCACAGACACTCAAGAGTGACAAGTTTCTGCCGCCCTCCCCCAGGGACAATAGCGTCCCAGGAGAGGGAGGGCTTGAGGGCACGTGGGGGCTGCCTGGGGTGGGCAGACGTGGGCCACGCACACAGGTGTCCACACACGTCTGCCCTGTGGCTGGACGGCCAGCTGGGATCTGGTCACGGCTTGTCCCTACCAAGGGGGACACACGGTCCTTACTGCTCCTCCATCGTGCGGAACCCCTCCTCAGAGGACACAGCGTCCAGGAGAGACCTCATGACCCAGAAGCTCTGGGGCAGGGGTTGCGGGTCAGTGGCCGTCATTGTGCACATGACTGATTGCGGCCTCTCCCCAGCCCCGTCCATCCGTCCTGGCTGGCCACACACAGCTGGTGCCCAGCAAACCGGGAGAGAGCACTTGTCCCTCCGGGGAGCAGGGCCCCAGCTATGACCAACAGGGCCCTTGCAGACGCCATCCCACGCCGAGAGCGTACATTTTAAGGCCACAAACTTCATCTTGCACCATTTCAAAAGTGCGAAGTACGTACCTCTTGGGGATTTATAAATGAGTCACTTTCCCCCTTTCACCGTGGAGACCTGGGCTCCAACACTTGGCTTTGACTCGGCTCTTGCCAGGGGTAAAATTCATAACGGGAATTGCCACTGGGGTCACGAAAGGCCAGGGGAACCGGAGGCTCCAAGAGGTCACATTTTGTCACAAGAAGGCACCTTGCGAGTGTCGTGAACACAGCCGCTCCCGTGACACTGAGCCCCTGCACGCCCTCCAGGCTGTGCGCGGGGCAGATGGAGGAGACAGCCTCACAAACCCGTGCTCGTTCCACAGCGCATCTCTTCTCTCCGGGTCTGGAGCTGAAGTCCGAGGCCGGCTCCTGCTGAGCCCAGAGGGACAATCTGTCCCAGCCTCTCCCCCTCGGCTGCCTCGGCTCGCCGAAGCGCGGCTAGCTCTGCCCCCCTCTCCGTGCGCCCACCACCCACCACCATGTGTCCACCTCCGCACCGCCCGTACGGATTGGGGCCACCCGGTGACCTCGTTCTCCCCCACCCCCTGTGAAAGCCCCGTCTCCAGATGCAGGTTTGTCCGAGGTGCTGGGGGTGAGGGCAGCAACATGCCTTCTCTGAGGACACAACTCAACCCCGAGCAGTTGCCTGCGTGTGTGAGGAGTCTCAGAGCAGGTGGGCCCACGGTTCCACCGGTCACCCCTGACGTCTCCGTCCCTCACCCCTGAGCTCAGGTCTCTGAGAGCCGAGAGCGCCTGCCAGATGGGAGTGCCTGGGGCCACGAGACAGGGCCTGAGCCCCGCATCCCAGGTCTTGCCCCTGGCTTGTCGCCCATCAGGCATCCAGGACCGCTGCGTGCTAGAGGTGTGACATCACGCGCTGCACCCTGGAGAGAACGGCCACGCCTCCCTCCGCCCACAAGAAGCTCCGGTCTGCTCCTCGTCCCTCACGGCCGTCTGCAGTCGCTCTTCGCTCTCTCCCTGGGCCCACGTGGGCTCCTGGGGACAGCTGAGCCCAGGACACCGGCCCAGGCGTGCACACGTTTCCCGGAGCACCTCTCCAACCGCCACAGGCTCCCAGCACTGGGCCACCCGGCCTCGTGCCGCACCGTCACCAGGTCTGCAAGAGGGCAACAAGGCGGACAGTTGCGGGCCACAGAGCCACACACCGGCCCTGGTTCCAGCCAGTGGTCGGAGGGCACACCTTGCAGTGGTCAGGGCCGACCCTTCCTAAGGTCGAAGACTTGACCTGGGACGTGTCCTTGCCCGGACGACCCCCAGGCATTCACAAGAGAGCTGGGCGGAACTGCTCACCAGGCCCCTCCTGCGGGATCTCCGAAATTCCGGAGGCAAGTGCCCTTGAGGGGGACGCACTCTCCACACGCACCCGTCGAACCTACCTCTGATCGGAGCACACACTCCCCACTTCTCTGGGGCCCACAGTGGACTTAGCATCGCCGCTCAGTTCCCAGAGGAACACAGTGTGCGGCGAGGGCCACTCCGGGGGACGATCCAATGGCCCGTGGACCCCAAGCCCTGCATTATCTGCTTGCACTCGGGAAGGACACAGATGACGACGGGAGGCAACCGGGAACGGGCCCGGGGCCTGAGCGCTGCTGGCAGTGTCCATACTCCTGGTCCGAACGAAGGAAAAACTGGGGGGCAGCCTTGCGGGGGGCCGCTGGGGCGTGTGTTGGGGGCGGGTGGCAGCCTCCCTCCCCAGCTTGTCCTTGCTTTCTCCCGTCCTAGCAGCAGACGCGCTCAGAAGGCCAGCACCCAATGTCCTGGCCGGAGACTCACCCGGGCTCCCACTCGGGCTCCAACTGCGACTCCTGAGGCTGGTTTACAGGCCACGCTTTGCAGACACGTGGCACGGGGAGCGCACGCACCCACCAGTAAACATCAAGCGTCAGCATCTTCCACAGCCCGCACAAAGGAGTTACGAAGAGCATGGGCGGGGGGGGGAGGCGCGTGGGCGCCCGGCAGGTGGAGAGGAACCCACCCCGCTCCCGCGGTCTCTCCTCGCACAGGCTGCAGGCCCTGCGCCCGGGCCCTCCGAAAACGTGTGGTGTCTCGTCCACTCGGTGCCCCCACGGCTTCCCTTGGCCCAGCAGGCATCACGCGGCTGAGGCCCTCTCAGCATCGTCTACACCTGGAGGCCAGCTCCGCCCGGACCACACCAGTGTTCGCGCTGTCTTAGCTCTCGTGGCATCGCCTGGAACACGGCGACCGAGCCAGTCAAGGGGAGACAGCACTTTGCAGTATCTGGAACATTCTCGAGAGCCCCAGGATTCAGGTCACAAATCCCCGTTGGCTTTGGTCTGCTGTCCTGAGTGCGCGGCCATCGAGGGCAGAGTGACAACTTGCAGGGGTAGGAACCTGCGGCGTGCCTGCTACGACGGCCGCGCCTGAGAATCTGCGCGTACAGTTTATCCAGACCGCCGTCTTTACTTCTCACATTACTTTCCAAACCAGGCGAGTGATTAGGTTGTATCTTCTCCAGGTATCCCCAGGGTATTCGTCATAGAGGCGGCAGGAGTCCGGCCGGCGGCGAGCAGACTCCCCAGCACCAGCAGCGTGGCCGCCCGGGGACGGGAGAGGGGACGGAACCGTTTGGCCACGGCCCCCCTCGGACAGAAACCTCCACCGCCAGCCGCCCCCTGAACCGCAGGCCTAGTCTGCAGGAGTGCCCCCCAGGCACGTTTCCCGCCCGCCGTGCTGTGCCCGAGACCGGTGTGAGGCTCCCATGAAGACGGACCATGGGGAGGCCGCTCTGCTGAGCCAGCCCCGGGTCTGCACAGAAAGCCACGCACACGCACACGGGACGCGCCACAAGGCCCTCCTGCAGGCGAGTCGGGGCCTGCTCGCCGGTTTCACTGCAGGTTCTACTCGGTCACTCGGGGTGCAGCGCCCCGGGGCCCACGGCACAGGTCCGCAAGCGGAGAGAAACCTCACAGGAGCCAGAGCCCGGGCAGATCCATGGCTCCCCGGGAGACAGCACCAAACGCCACGCTGCCACCTGACCTGAAACCACCAAGTGACGTGGGAACGGTGTCTGGAGGAGGGCTGGCCGTCCAGCGGTGTTAAGGGTACAAGATTTCTTCAGCCACTCTGGCGGTCGGAGAACAGGCTCTACTCTGTACGGATGCACTTTCCTTCCTGAAGAATCTCTGCACCGTGGAAGGAAAGGCACGCTCAGTGAGCCCGAGGCCCCCGTGAGGCAGTCCACGCACGCCCACCGGACACACCGGCCCCGGGATGTTGCCGTCAGTCAGTTCCGTGGAGCCTGAGAAACACAGAGCCCCGTGGCCGAGCCACAGCTCTTGCTGGGAGCAGGGCCACCCTGCAGAGCACCAAGAAAAACAAAGACACAGGGGCGCCTGGGTGGCTCAGTTGTTGGGCGTCTGCCTTCGGCTCAGTTCATGATCCCAGCGTCCTGGGATGGAGCCCTGCATCGGGCTCCCTGCTTGGTGAGGAGCCTGCTTCTTCCTCTCCAACTCCCCACTGCTTGTGTTCCCTTTCTCACTGTCTCTCACTGTCAAATACATAAATAAAATCTTTTCAAAAAAAGAAAAAAGAAAAACAAAGACACAAAACCTAGTAAGAGCCCGGAGCCGATCCCCGGCACTCTGTCCTGTACGGCGGGGGAACGGTGGAGAATGTCTCAATGCGAGCCTCAGACGATGGGCGAGTCACGACCTTCAAAAATGACTTACTATTTCTGTCCAGAAGTTTCAAGTCTGAATCTAAAGAACTGTAAGAAAACCCAGATCTATGGAAAGAAACATTTTCTTAAAACACCTGTGCTCTGCTGGGGTCGGGGGGCGGGGGGAGCTGGGCTGAGGCTCCCTGGTAGCGAGGAGGCCCCCCTGCAGCGAGGCCCCCCCAGCCTGCATCTGCCCACACAGCCGACAGCGGAGCACACCAAGGGGGGGCGCAGGTAAGTGGGGGCTGCTTCAGCAGAGAAGTTCCAGAAAGTATCTGAGAGCTGCTTTAAGCAATGAATAATGAGCAGAGTTGGAAAAAAAGGGAAGCTATAACCTATTTTCTCATTTTGCAACATGAGTAACATTTTTTTTTTTTAAAGATTTATTTATTGGAGCGCCTGGGTGGCTCAGTCGTTAGGCGTCTGCCTTCGGCTCAGGGCGTGATCCCGGTGTTTTGGGATCGAGCCCCGCATCAGGCTCCTCCGCTGGGAGCCTGCTTCTTCCTCTCCCACTCCCCCTGCTTGTGTTCCCTCTCTCGCTGGCTGTCTCTATCTCTGTCGAATAAATAAAATCTTAAAAAAAAAAAAGATTTATTTATTATTTTAGAGCAAGAGCAGGAGAGAGCATGTGAGTGCGGGGAGGGCGAGGGCGAGGGCGAGACTCTCCAGCAGACTTCCCGCTGAGCGCAGAGCCCAATGCGGGGCTCCATCCCAGGACCCTGAGATCACGACCTGAGCCGAAATCAGGAGCCGGACGTTCAACCGACCAAGCCACCCAGGCGCCCTCCAAGTAATGTTTAAAAAGGAAACGGCGGGGGCGCCTGGGTGGCACAGTCGTTAAGCGTCTGCCTTCGGCTCAGGGCGTGATCCTGGCGTTATGGAATCGAGCCCCACATCGGGCTCCTCCGCTGGGAGCCTGCTTCTTCCTCTCCCACTCCCCCTGCTTGTGTTCCCTCTCTTGCTGGCTGTCTCTATCTCTGTCGAATAAATAAATAAAATCTTAAAAAAAAAAAAAAAAGAGGAAACGGCGGTAGAGGCTGACGGCTGGCACCCCGGTTCTGCCACGGGAGGCGTGGGGGCGTCGCCCGGCCGCGACCGCGGAGCCCCCCTCAGCTCGAGTGGGAACGGGCACTCTGCCCGCAGACTGTGCGCACAACAGCCAACGTGCCCGGCGGAGCGGCGAGCGCGCTTTGTCAAGAGTGCAGACAGGTTCTTCTCTGGCGGTACAGTGATACTAAGACAGACGATAGGAAAAAGGGAATTTATTTATTAAAGAAAAATCATCTGTGACTTCCTCTACTTAAGTTAGTACTGACGTTAACACTTTGGGTTCAAACATGCCTTCTTCCAAGGAGCAAGCAGCGCCTACGGGTCGGGTCAAGGAGCGTTCCCAGAGCCCAGAGGGCCCTGTGGGGGGAGGGGAGCCCTCCCGGAGCCGCCACCGCGTCTGTAAACACTGTCGGAGGCTGGACGCGGCCGCGCACACCACCATCACACAGGGTTTCAAGCAGATCAAAGCGTGAGAAGGGCCCCCGTGCCCTGACGACCCAGGGCGGCCACGGAGGGCGGGGTCCAGCGAGGCCCCTCCAGCCCCGCCCTCCCCCCCCCAGCCCGCGGCACCCAGGGGTCGCCACGCTCTTCTGCAACTGGCTGGGGTAGGAAGAGGGCCTCGGCGGGAGCAGCACAGCGGAGCTGCCTCATGGCCTACGTGCGGTTCAGGGTCTGGAAGATCCTGGAGATCTGCAGCATGACCGGCCCCGTCTCCGGGTCGTTCATCCACTGGGTGCTGTTCAGCGGGTTTTCCAGCATGTCCTCAAACGCTGCGGGGAAAAGAGAGCGCTGCCGGCTGAGACACGGCTCCTCCGCACCGTCAAGAACCTGGCAGTCACCGTCCTAACAGGGCGAGCCCTGCGCCGCGGGGGCCACGCACAAATCCCTCAACGACCGCCCGCAGTGTCACTATCACACTCGTGCAGCCGCAGTCAGAAGACCGCGTCCCCAGCGCGAGCGGGCGGCCGTGGCCTGGGCACTTGCTGGCACACAGATTCTGGAAAGCGATTTGGCAGCGGCTATCTTAAATCTTAAAAATAGTCACAGCCTATGAGTCAGAATTCCCGCTTCCAATCCCACCCTGGCAGAATCACCAGATGCAGAAAAGACAGAAAGACATGGCTGCAAATTTAACGATATCTGACTGGGAAAATCAGAACGTTCAGTCTTAAGAAAATGATTTTAAAAAACATAACTGAGGGGCTCCCCGATGGCTCAGTCGGTGGAACAGGCGACTCATGACCTCGGGGTCGTAAGCCCGAGCCCCATGTTTGCTGTGGAGACGGCTTAAAAGTAAAATCTTAATAAGTCAGTGAGCAAACAAATAAAAAATGCAAATGTAACCGAGCGATTCCACAACATAAAACGAATCGTCTGAACAGTTCTACAAAACCATTTCCCCCAGAAACAGCGGTGTGAGTTCCCGGGCCGCAGGG
>NW_024424119.1:58793536-58795195 GCF_017311325.1 Ursus maritimus
CCACGCTCTTCTGCAACTGGCTGGGGTAGGAAGAGGGCCTCGGCGGGAGCAGCACAGCGGAGCTGCCTCATGGCCTACGTGCGGTTCAGGGTCTGGAAGATCCTGGAGATCTGCAGCATGACCGGCCCCGTCTCCGGGTCGTTCATCCACTGGGTGCTGTTCAGCGGGTTTTCCAGCATGTCCTCAAACGCTGCGGGGAAAAGAGAGCGCTGCCGGCTGAGACACGGCTCCTCCGCACCGTCAAGAACCTGGCAGTCACCGTCCTAACAGGGCGAGCCCTGCGCCGCGGGGGCCACGCACAAATCCCTCAACGACCGCCCGCAGTGTCACTATCACACTCGTGCAGCCGCAGTCAGAAGACCGCGTCCCCAGCGCGAGCGGGCGGCCGTGGCCTGGGCACTTGCTGGCACACAGATTCTGGAAAGCGATTTGGCAGCGGCTATCTTAAATCTTAAAAATAGTCACAGCCTATGAGTCAGAATTCCCGCTTCCAATCCCACCCTGGCAGAATCACCAGATGCAGAAAAGACAGAAAGACATGGCTGCAAATTTAACGATATCTGACTGGGAAAATCAGAACGTTCAGTCTTAAGAAAATGATTTTAAAAAACATAACTGAGGGGCTCCCCGATGGCTCAGTCGGTGGAACAGGCGACTCATGACCTCGGGGTCGTAAGCCCGAGCCCCATGTTTGCTGTGGAGACGGCTTAAAAGTAAAATCTTAATAAGTCAGTGAGCAAACAAATAAAAAATGCAAATGTAACCGAGCGATTCCACAACATAAAACGAATCGTCTGAACAGTTCTACAAAACCATTTCCCCCAGAAACAGCGGTGTGAGTTCCCGGGCCGCAGGGCTGGGGCGGCTGGAAGTGCCCGGCGGCCAGCACGGAGCCAGCACAGAGCCGCCCCACGCGCACGGGCCTCGGGGAGCTGCTTCCTCCAGGACTTGGCAGCTCTTCGGGGTCACGTGGGACCGCGGCTTAGCAGGAAAGGGGGATGTCATCGCGTTTAGGACTGACAGCCCTCCCAGCCCTTAATGCAATCCCTGGGGGCCCTCCTGACTGAAACCTCTGAAAACCAGTAAGAATAGCAGGCAGAGAAGCCGGAAGAAGAGCAGGGCGCCCAGGAGAACGAGAGGTAACATGGGCAGCGCGGGGGTCCAGGGAGGGAAGGAGCCCGCGTCCGCGCCCTCCCAGTGCTCAGGCAGCAGTCCCGGGAGGAAAGGGCTGAACAAAACCGCGAACCGGGCAGTCTGCGAGGGACCACACGGAAGGGTGTCTGTGCGAGGAAGGACGGTCTTCCACAGGACTTACACTTGGGAATTTCAGGAAGACAATGATTCAGAACCAAAAGGCAAAGTCTGCACGTGTGACATGCGAAGAGCTCCTGGCCAAGCTTGAAGGCTAAGGCCACGACCCAAGCAGGCGGCAGATGCTCGAGGCCCCACGGGGACGCGAGGCCAGTGGCCAGCACACGCAGTGCAGGGGATGAGCATGGCAGGCCCGAGTGGAACAGGCAGGGGGCGCGCCAGCCGCTGCCACGGGGGCCCCGCTGCCGCGTGCCGGTCCTGCTGCCCTTGGGAAGGCGAGCTGCACCAGGAGCAGAAGTCCAACGAGGGCGTCACAGTGGCCGGCCCCAGGCCACAGGGAAGAGCGGT
>NW_024424119.1:58795201-58797799 GCF_017311325.1 Ursus maritimus
ACTACGAACAGGGAGCAGCCTGAGGCCTCTGTACTGAATCAAAGGCCTGCACCCGCTAAACTCCTGTCTCACACAGCAGCCAGGGTGCCTACGGGCACCCCCAGCTTAAGCGTCAGACTCTTGGTTTCAGCTCAGGTCGCGATCTCAGGGTCATGAGATCAAGCCCCGTGTAGAGCTCCGTGCTCAGCAGGGAGTCCACTCAGGTTTCTCTCCCCCACTACCCCGCCTCCTGCACGCACACTCCATGTGTCTCTCTCTCTAAAATGGCTAAATCTTTAAAAAAATAATAATAAAACGGCAAGGCCAGGAGAACATACACCACAGGCTACGCACACGGAGCACACCGGGACGGCACACAGGCCTGCAGACACTTCCGAAGGAAACCCACCGTGGGATGGGACCAAAGAAGCCCTCCGCCGGCTTCTGCAGCTCTCCTGCTCGTCCCAGATGAACCACGGCGAGCACTTTATCTCAAGTGAAAACGGTTACCTCACTCTGGATAAAAAGGTGTGCGCGCGAGCCAGAGCCCCTTGAGGCGTGGGGGCCTCGTGGCCACACGACACCCCCAGGGGCAGGCGGAGCGCCTGGGCACGAGAGCTACAGGCCGCAGCCCCGCCAGCCGCCAGCCGGGCGGCCCCTGCTCTGCCCGGTTCCAGAAATGTGAGCAAACGCGACACCACAGGGCCGTCCCAGAAGATGGGGAAAGACATTCAGTAAAACTCCACGTCTGTCATGATGGACTCCCCGGGTCTAACCAAGTGTCTTGGAGAAGAGACAAAATGAAGCCGGCAGCCGAGGGCACTCCCTGGGGACAAGCGTTAAAAGAAGGCGACCCAAGGCGGCCCGTTCCTTCCTCCCGTTGGGCCCACAGGCAGCAGGGGAGCCAGGGTTCCGAGCGAGGGGCCCGGGCGCCCCGCACAGAGCAGGAAAATACACGCACACACACGCCACCGAAGCCCGAACCTGGGACCAGGAGCCAGGCTCCCTGCCCACACGGCACACGCTTGGGGAGGCTGCGGGCTTAGATGAGGAAAGCAGAACTGACAAAACTCCTAGAAACAAAGGAGAACGTCTTCCTCGCCTCGAGCTCAGAGGGCTTGCTCAGATGAAACACACACACTTTCAACTACGTTAAAATACATCACAGTGGGTCACAAAAACGCCAGAAATGGGAAAACGATATTCGAGATACAAATAAACTGATAAAGGATCAGTGTCCGGCACATGTGACGAACTTTGTGACTAAGAAAAATGATCCAAAGAAAACGAGGCCAAAAGACGGGCCTTTCAGAGCTGAGGTCCTAGCATGGCTGAAGCTTCTGGAAGGGGCTGGGCCTCACAGCTGCGGGAAAGGGCCAAGCTCACAGACACCTGTGCCTGCCTGGGCGCCAGCTGCCCTCACCAGGTGTCCTGGGAGCCACGGGGGCTGTGCACACGGCTGCGGGCCCGGCGCACCCCTGTGGCCCCACCCAGGCCCAGGGACAGCAGAGCGCCCAAAGCAGCGCAGCACACGAGGGAAAGCGCGAGTCCCGCCAGACGGCAGAGCAGGGACACGCCCCGTGGCACAGTCACACTCTGTGGCACAGTCATGCTGGGACGCAGAAGCCCGCCCAGCACCCACCCTGCCACCAAGGACAGGGGCTCTGGTGACAGACACAGGCGGCACCACCCCCCAGGAGCCCGGGCGACGATGAAGGCTCGCTCCCAGGGCTGGAGGGACAGCGATGCAGCAGGGGAGGTGCCCAGAGGACCCACAGGACCTGGAACACGCCAGGCTGTTTTAATACCATCTTTGTTTTTTCTTTTAAAGATTTTATTCACTTAGCTGACAGCACACAGGCAGGCGGAGCGGCAGGCAGGGGCAGAGGGAGAAGCAGACTCCCGGCTGAGCAGGGAGCCTGATGTGGGGCTCGATCCCAGGACCGTGGGATCCTGACCTGAGCTGAAGGCAGACGCTTCACCGACGGAGCCCCCCAGGCGCCCCTTTAATATCGTCTTAGCCACACTGCTAGATGTGCGGTTATTAGTCTTACTGTTATTCTTAAAGTTACAAAAATCACACACACTCCTGTACATATGTTGTGTTTCACAGACTAAACGGGGGCCAAAGAAGTCCCTCACAACAGGAAGAGCAAAGGCAAACACCTGCGCACACGGTCCTGGCCTGCTGGGTGCCGCCCACGCTCGCCCGGACCTGGACCAGCCACTCTAACCGGTTCCAGAGCACGTCCGGAGCCATCACGCAGGAGGCCACCACAGCACGAGCAGAGCCTGACTCAGGCAGGAGTCACGGACAGGGGCGGACACCTCGCCATCCCTCGGTGACATCTGTGGGGTGCGGCAGGGCCCGCCCCTGGGGAAGCCCACGTACCTAGTAACGTTTTCGGGTTGGTCAGGCCCAGCTGCACCACCGGGTTATCCAGGATGGCCTGGAAGAGAGGGCTGTCGGGGTCGATGCCCTTGTCTAGCTCCTCAGGGGACGGCTTCCGGTCTCCCAGCAGCCACTCGCACTGCAAATGCAAGAGCCACACCCGTGAGTCCCTCCTGACCCCCTACCAGCACCAGCTGACCCCAGGCTGCTGCCGGGGGGGGGGGGGG
>NW_024424119.1:58797809-58805219 GCF_017311325.1 Ursus maritimus
GGCTGAGACTTGTCGGTGCTTGGTCACTAAACAGGGGTGAGGCAGGACCCACCCAGAGCATTGGGAGGAAAATGAAGAAATGCACAGCACCCCGGGCTGCGTCCCCAGGAAGTCCCGTGGGCCCGGTGCCGGTGAGCCCGGGGCCAGCTGATGCGCAGCCGTGGCACCCGTGTCCCCGAAGCACAGTGCCCCCCAGCCCGTCACCATGCCCTCCCTGGGCAGCTGTCTGTCAGGATCCATGTCAGGGCCGGTTCAACAAGCTTAAACAAACCACACACTCGCCCACAGAACACGTACTTTTTTAGAAGGACAAAGAGCCTGCAAAACATTTCATACCATCGGACTATCTACTGTCTTGTTTCACTTGGAAAGCCAACGGCAGAGCACCTGAGGAGGGAGCCACACATACAGACGGGGAGGGGAGGGGAGGGGAGAGGAGGGGGGGAGGGGAGGGTGGCTGGCGCACGGACACGTGGCCTGGTACTCACGGCGGCGTTCTGCTGGTTGTTGTTCACTCGGAGGGCGTCTATCACTTCCTTCTCGTCGAAGCCCATCTCCATCAGGGAAATGACGGCCTGAAGGAGAACGCACAGACCACTCAGGGCCGCGCCTCGGGAGCCGGGCGTGTCCCGCGCACTTGGGCCACGTTTCACGCGCCACCCTCGCGGGGGGCTGACGAGATCGGCCCGCCACGTTCTAGTGCACAACTGCGCCTCCCTACGGCTTCACGGAACCGCTCCGTGTCTTCTGAGCAACAGACGGACCGCAGCCAGGCCGAGTCCGCGTAGCTGCAGATCGCGCTCGGAAGCTTGCTTCCCAACGTGCCACGGGCAGGCCCCACCAACGGCAGACCCCTTTAGGTTGGTCTCCACGTTTGGACAAAACGGTCTCCCCAACCACACGTGAGCTCGTTGCGGACGGCCTTGTTACCCAGAATCAAAGGTATTAGGGAGAGGCGTGTGAGCACACTCGATTTAAGTGAAAACCAAACTGGTCACACTGATATTAATTTGTGAAGAAAAAGGGTGGGGTGGTTTTTTTCAGAATTTATCCTTAAAAAACAACTCTATAAAATTAATTTTAAACATCTCACCATTTAATAAGATTTAAGCTGTAAGTATGAACATTTGGTGATTCTTGGAGGGAACAATGACCCAACGTTCAGTGTTTTGGGGGTGGGAGAAATGTACATTTTCAGGACAAAAATCACATAGGACAGTATGTCCTCACTTTACTCTTGACTTCTTTAAAAATCTTTTTTATGGGGCACCTGGGTGGCGCAGTCGTTAGGCGTCTGCCTTCGGCTCAGGGCGTGGTCCTGGAGTCCTGGGATCGAGCCCCACATCAGGCTCCTCCGCTGGGAGCCTGCTTCTTCCTCTCCCACTCCCCCTGCTTGTGTTCCCTCTCTCACTGGCTGTCTCTATCTCTGTCTAATAAATAAATAAAATCTTAAAAAAAAAAAATCTTTTTTATTATTATTTATTTGAGAGACAGAGCACGCATGAGCAGAGGGAGAAGCAGACTCCCTGCTGGCAGGGAGCCCCACTCAGGACTCGCTCCCAGGACCCTGGGATCACAACCCGAGCCAAAGGCAGACACCCAACCAACTGAGCCACCCAGGAGTCCCTATTTTGACTTTTACACAATTTTTAAGAGCTTATTTTGAAAAAAAAAAGGGGGGGAGTGTAAGCTTTTATCAAGTTAATTCTTTAAAGATCAAATCGCACTTTTGAATGAGGCCCCTGTCTTCTTCCTGTTTGACCCTCCCACCTTAACTGCTCTGCTTCTGCCAGGCACCCGGGTGTCGGCGCGGGGCAGTAACCCGCAGAGCCCCGCCCACTCTCCGGCCACGGAGTGCCACACCTCTGCGGGCGGGGCTCAGCCTGAGCTGGACTGTCGGGTGTCCCGAAGAGCCCCCGACAGGAAGGAAGTCGGCTGCGGGTGGAGGCCAGGACGGGGGCTCACGAGGCAGCCTCTCCTACGACGAGCCACGTTGTGTGCTTTCCTGAACCAGCTCGTACCCCCAGGCGTGGGGGCTCCAGCCACACATGCCGGGAGAAGGACCCATGTGCCACAGTCTGACACCCAAGTCACAAAAAATCGCCCGGAACCTCCCACTAATCCAAGGATAGAGTGGCCTCCCCGTGACTGTCAGTAAAAACGAGCTTCTCCCCTCACTCCCACCTCAGCGTGGGGAAGCGATGCCCTAGGACTACTGCACGGTGGCCGCAAGGACGCACCCCCTCCTTCCTGCCAGGGGTCCATGCAC
Source organism: Ursus maritimus (assembly GCF_017311325.1). Classification (NCBI taxonomy): domain Eukaryota; kingdom Metazoa; phylum Chordata; class Mammalia; order Carnivora; family Ursidae; genus Ursus; species Ursus maritimus. The sequence goes on from NW_024424119.1 coordinate 58,800,079, forward strand.
TCACTCCTGCCCCACCCACTGCACTTCGCTGTCCCCCCACCGCTGGCGCTGCCGTGCGGGGGGGGAGGGGCACAACAGCAAAAAGCCTGTTTTGGTCTCAGGTACGAGCCCTGCTCTTGGATCCTGGCTTCCTGGGACCACGTGAATACTCATGTCCCTACGGACTCTTCTCTCGAATGGTGTAAGACCCAAGGGTGGGAGAGTGTGACAGCCTTTTATAGCAGTATTCACAGAACCTCTACCACAAAGAGGCCACGGGAGGGCCCGGCACAGGTGCCCATCTCAGGAGAAGAGCGCATCGAGACAGCTGAAGTGGCACCCATATGACAGGGCTGAGCCGTGGCGGCCCTGACCAGGGTGACACGGGAGCACCCTCAGGGGAAGCCTGGAGCCCCGTGGCAGAGCACAAAGTGCCCTCCAAGAGTGGGCTGCCCATCCCACAGGGCTCAACCCAGCACATAGATCGGTCTCTAGAAACACAGGCTCCAGGGGCGCCTGGGTGGCACAGCGGTCAAGCATCTGCCTTCGGCTCAGGGCGTGATCCTAGCGTTGTGGGATCGAGCCCCACATCAGGCTCCTCTGCCATGAGCCTGCTTCTTCCTCGCCCACTCCCCCTGCTTGTGTTCCCTCTCTCTCTGGCTGTCTCTATCTCTGTCGAATGAATAAATAAAATCTTTAAAAAAAAATAAAAAATAAAATAAAAAAAAAAAGAAACACAGGCTCCAGCTCAGCAGAAACTTCCAGATGCACAGCTGAGCTCACCAGAGAACAAACAGCAGCAGCAAACTCGCCTGACGCAGGGGCCAGGAGCCGTCAGCAGGGCCTGCGGGCTGGGGTCTAGTGGCCACACCCAGATGGGACTCGGGCCTTGGGTCCTTACGAGGTGAGGAGTTGTAGCTTCAGACCAGGACCCTGCAAAGGGTCTGCACCCCCAGAGGGACGAGGAGCTGGAAAAGCAGGGGCCCCTGTGCGGGGAAGCATCAACCCCAGAGCCACGGCCTATACTGCACGGTGGCCCAGGGGCCCTGCCTGGGTGGCTAACATGACATCTGGGCCTGGCGGCAGGTGCCACTCAGCCCAAGGAAACAGCCTCAGAATCACCCACGGTGGGCATCCCACAGCCCAGCCACGTGGGATTCCCACAAAACAAGCCCACAGGTGAGCTGTGGTAAGCCATCTGATAATACTGCGCCCAGGGCAGAATCAGGAGAACGTGTGGACTCTGAGACCGAATACCTGGAGCTCACGGATCTATAACCTGAAAGAAAACCGCAGGCTGAAAGCAGAGAAAACATCGCAGAGGAAACCAAGGGCCTAGCAAAAGAACGGAACAGTGGAGAACAGAGCGCCGAGAAGCCTCAAGCACAGGATGAGGGCAAAGGAGCAGCCATAAACCCCAGACCAGTGTCGGCGCCCGGACACGGCCAGAGCCGCCCGGCCCCAGGGCCCCAGATCCTGCCTACGCCACGGTCACCACACGGCCAGAGCCTGATGGCCAGAGCCTGACCGAGCCCACAGTGCGCCAACAGTGGCAACACGGATGGGATCCTGTTGTGAGCTTTCAGATGACACACGTGTCAGCCAACTATTCGGAGGAAAAACACCCACACCTGGATTCATGTGAGGGCAACTTAAAGCTGAATTTAGGCCTGTCTATAAGCCCCTCACCCAGCTTTACTCTCTCCAGGGCCAGGCCCGGCTCTAGCTCCCTCACCCGGCTACCCCCAGGCCCCGGAACATACCCGAGCGTCAGCCCGGAACTCCCTTTTCCTCCGGATCTTCTTGAAGATCTCCGTGAGCTCATCTCTGGGCTCCTCGTCTCCCGTGCTAGTCCCAGCAGCCTCAGTGGCAGCCTCAGGGGCGGCCTCGGCCTGCGCCCCTCCTGGAGAGGCCTGACCCGGAAGAGGGGTGTCAATGGTCGGGTCTTCCGCATGCTCGATTAGCCACTCCATGGCCTGAGGTACCGACATGCTGAAAGGTAACAGGAGACTCTTTCCAGCACTCCCGGGCCGGTCAGAGGGCCTCCAGCCTCCCTGACATCCCCAGGCAAAGCCTCTCTGGTGGCCCTCGTCGTGAGAATATCAGTACAGACGGGTGTGAAACTCTGGGCCCTGCCCCAAACACCCCCAAAGCCCCGGCCAGAGCACAGAAACCCAAGTTGTAAGACTGGGGACCAAACTCATGGGGTACACATGAGAATCTAGGTCCAAGACAAAAAGGAGCATAGCCCACAGACCGTCCTCTGGCAACAAGTCGGTTGCTTCGAATCCAAGCATAGACACAGAAGCGAGTGGCTGCGGCCAGGCAAGCCCCAGAGGCTGCCAGAGGGCACACCGCACGCACCTCCAGCCGCCACGTCCCCAACCTGCGCGGGCTCCGATGTGGTGCTTGCACAGTGGCCCTGGGAGGACCCGCAGGGCCACTGTCTGAAGACACGTTGAGGTGCCCCACCAAGTCACTTCCGGGACGTGTGTTTAACGCCTCTCTTTAAAAACCTACATCTACTATAACGACTCAATCTAAGATTTTGAGATGGAGGACGTCACCCCAGGGGAGCCCCACAGCGTCAGCAGCAAGGGGAGGAGGTGGCCCAGACATACTGGTTCAGCCGAAGGGCCTTGGCGGCCCTACTCTCCGGGAAGCCCATCTCCGTGAGCTGCCGCAGGGCGGCCTCGTCCACTCTCCCATCCTCCTCCTCGTCGAGCATCGCTGCGGGCAAGAGACGGGGCCACCTGTGAGGGCCAGGCAGTGCGAGGGCTGCCTCCCACCCCGGAGCCCGAGGGCCCCCCCGCACGCCAAACCCCCTAAGTCTCAGCAGACTGACAGGAACCCTCAGCCGGCAGGCTGGACAGGAGCCCGAGGCAACAGAAAGCCCGAACACGGCGCGTTCTGTTTTCCCAGTAGTGACGCAGGGGTCATGAGCAGTGTGGATGGGGACCGTGCGGGCTGACACAGCCCCTGAGACGGCACGCGGCGGTCTGAACGCAGGACCCCGCCAACCTGGGGCGCGCATACCATTCGCCTTCTTGAACAGTTCTACCGCATCCGGGTTCAGCGCTAACAGCTTCTGCGCGACCTCGATGAGGGACACCAGGATCTTCCGGAGTTCCGTCTGGAACTGCAGAGAAAGAAAACCGGGCTCTGACTTCTCCAGGTGCCCAAGAGCCCTGCCTGGATGTGTGACCACACTCCTGGGCCCTGCAACTCCGCATGTACGCGTCCAAACCCTGCCGCTCCTGGGGGGAGGAGAGCCTCGCTGGCACAACGGGCTGTGCGAATGGCTTCTCGGCCGGTGACACCGAGAAGCACCTGGAGACACTGCTCAGCCCTTTGGCCAACGTAGAAAGCACCAGCCCGCGATGTAAGAGATCAGCCTGACTGGATGGGCTTCCCAGACCCGGGCCTCGGATTCTCACCTGGCCAGAGGCCGGCCGGCACAGTGGTGTTGGCTGCAGCCAACTGGCCCCTACCGAGGAGGAAGGCTGCTGGGAATGCGATTGGAAACCCCGACGGATGGGTCCCTGGTCCCACGGGTGAGATAGGGGTTGCTGCCCCTCCTTCCCACAACAGGCCTCAGACAGCACGTGAGAGACACTGCATGGGCCAATCCTGCACGCAGCCTGGGGACGTGTGTCAGAGCCCGATGCTGTCTGCTGCTACGACGAGCAGGGCTCATGGCAGCACTCTCGGATTAGGTGGCCACGCTGTCCCAGCCCTGCAGAGTGGGCATACCCCCAGCTCACGGCCGGCCCACAGGACACTGGACACACTCTGCTTTTTTAGCTTAGAATGTTCCAACCCAAAATAACTAAGAGTCCAGACTTCTAGCTACAAGTTTTTGCCAAACTTAGAGCAAAACTCTAATATTCGCCCAGTAGGATCGGTCTTCTCAATCCTGCCTTCCGATGTCTTTTAAAACTTTTTGTTTTGAGATAATTTTAGGTCTACAGAGAAGTTGCAAAAATGTACGCAGAGCTCCGTCCGCCCTTTCCCCCCGCATCCCAAAGTACCATCAAGAGGCTATGCGGCCCCCACACAGGCATGATGAGCCCGCAGCACGGCCCACAGCGAGCACTCACGTCTCTGATGTTGGTCTGGACCTCGGCCCGGTCCATGTTGTGGGAGGGCAAGTTGGCCGTTGCTCGGAAGATAGCATCTCTATCTGGGGCTTTCTGGTCTTGTTTTTTCTACACAGAAAAGTAATCAGAAAGTCAGAAATGAATGAGAGCAGTGAAAGACAAGACGATGTAAGCTGAACACACAGAACTCGAACAGGGGATCGCTCTCTGTTGGCAGCAGAGGGTCCCTGCGGGATCGGTGCTCATTCAGGACACAACTCCTGCCTGTCATGAGCAGGGCAACAGGGCAGGAGAGAAGCCAGACACGGTCCCTTGTGGCCACAGAGAGACCATCACACGTGAGCTGCGGCTATGCCGGGGCCAAGAATGCGCACTCATCCCTCCTGCTTCTGGAACCCCTGCGGCAACAGCACATCTGTATTAGACAGTAAAGACTCCCAAGACAAAGAGAATGAGAGAGATGGAGACCATTCTTCCAAAACAGAAAACAGAGAGGGGTCAGCAGAGCACACAGAGCAGAAGCCTGACCCAAAACATGGCCTGGCCAACTCCAGGCCAACAGCAGAGCCCAAAGGAAGCGCACCAGGCTGGGAGTGAGCAGCTGGGGCCAAGAACAGTGCTCCTCTACCCCCTTGCTCAGCCAGCAACCACCGGAGGGGGCAGACTTGGGGAGCCCCCAAGCCAGGGAGCCTGGGCTCAGCAGCAGGAAAAGGAGGTACCACGTTAATCCTTGACAATAAGATCCAGCATCACCCCCACTAGCAGCTTCGAGGACCCTGAGCAGGAGACGCACCACTGTGGGGAGGGGGGGCACGGGGCTGGGTCTGCCCCACAGGGAAGCCCAGCGGCAGGCACCAAGCAGAGACAGCAGCTGGTGAGCTCCCCCCCCCCGCCCCAGTGCCTCTTACTGAGAAGGCAGCCAAGGAGGGCCAGGGGCGTGCGGAAAGCCCCCAACACGAAAGACAGAGACCAAAATGAGAAGTAGAAAAGTAAAAACCACCCACGCAAACCATGAACTCTCAGAGCTCTTGAGAGCCCCCCTAGTCGCGCAGAGACCCCGGA